>NW_028317725.1:199166-398333 GCF_055824585.1 Amblyomma mixtum | reverse complement strand
CACTATTCCTCTGCCAAATGACGGAGTAACCCAAATAGCAATTCCCAAGTAGGGAGGGTGCCTTCCACAGTGACCACACAGGGGCTTTCAAGTTCTTGCAGCAATCAAAACATCCCTTTGTAACACTGGCCTTGAATGCACCACTATACTTTTGTGGCAGGCCAAATACTTATAAAATTTATGTTTTAAAACCACACAGAAATTCACAACTGCCATTATGAAAACAACCTAGTAATGTAACCATAAGCGTACCTGGCCAGCATGATCAGCATGGAAAGGCGCACAGCTTGTGTGCAGCTCCTAAAATGAAAGCAAATTCACATGATTAATTGCAATTTCCACAAAGACATTCTTGAAAAATCATGTTTTTGCACCACTCAGCCTCAAGTCTGCCTTATTGCTCCTGCAGCAATGAGGCAAATCTGAGCACAGCCTGGGGTGAGCTGGTGGTATCACATTACGCACCTGACACTACGTGCATCAATCCATTTGTATGATTGAATTTCAGAATGGCGAAGAAGACACACACACAGGAAAAAATGGTGGGTGGATGAGATTAAGAAGTTTGTGGGGATACAGTGGCCGCAAGTGGCAAAGGACAGACAAAATTGGAGAGACATGGGAGAGGCTTTGCCCTGCAGTGGGTGTAGTCAGGCTGCTGCTGCTGCTGATGATGATGATGACAGCCTGAGCACACCTACAAAGTAAAACTGTGATCTCGACCCAGCAGCACTTTACTGTGTTGAAAGAGAACAGGTACAATTGAATTACTGCATTACCTTGTTATTATCATTAAAAAGTACAGGGCTCTAAGGACTTCCTAATTTACATCGAAACGAATGGGTTACAGCGAACTTTCACGGATTACACTAACAGGCACTGAAAATCCAACACAGCTGCCCAAGAGAATATTAGGCAGCCGCGCTAGCCTTCTTTTGCGCTATGCTACCTGATACCAGATTAAAATTCCAGAGCAATTTACTCATACTCTAGCACTGGGATACGTTATGCCCCAGACTGATGCAGCTGTCTTACTAAAGGCAGAGAAGCTTTCAGTGTGGGTCATGTGTGCTGTGGCGTGAACACATGCACAGCATCGCCTGCTACCATTCAAGTCCTCTGTGTACAGAAATGCAGGTGCAATAGAAAACCCACATCACAAATTTGGCTAGTCTGGTCGGCCAAGCATGGGCCAGCTGACAGAACGAAGCAGCAGGTGCGACACATACCATCATCATCAGCCTGACTAGGCCCACTGCAGGGCAAAGGACTCACCCATGTCTCCACATTAACCCTGTCCTTTGCTAGGTGTGGCCACCATATCCCCGCGAACTTCTTAATCTCATCCGCCCATCTAACTTTCTGCCGCCCCCTGCTATGCTTGCATTCTTTTGGAATCCACTCCATTACCCTTAAGGACCAGCGGTTATGTTGTCTTCCCATTACAAGCCCCGCCCAGGCCCATTTCTTCCTCTTAATTTCAAGTAGCATGTCATTAACCCGCGTTTGTTCCCTCACCCACTCCGCCCCCTTTTGGTCTCTTAATGTTAGACTTATCATTTTTCTTTCCATAGCTCACTTTGCTGTCCTTATCGTTTGGCACGTGTTTTTTTCTTTGTAATAAGGCATAAAGTATTATACACGGATTACCACATGGCATCCTCCTATGACCGCTAAATAATTTATAATCAAATTTCTTTCTCCTGCTGTATTTGTTTCGGTTTCGACAGCTGAATGGTGGCTGTGACGTCAAAGCGAGGTTATTGGTCGCGTGAGGCATGAAAAACTGCAATACAATTGGTACTTCTGGCTCTTAAGGAATGCTGGCGTCAGCGCTGTAGCGAATTAAAATGATGAAGCAGCGATTATAAGTGCAGTTTTCCCACGCCTCACGTGACCTATAAGCTCTCTTTGATGTCATAGCCATAGTCAAATTGTTCACCGAAGCAGGACGGCAGAAAAATTTGATTATAAATTATTTAGCGGTCTCACGCGAATACCAGATGGTGATTCATGCATAGTAGTGTCTTCCGCATCATTATAGAGAAGAAAACATGCCACCAAGATTAGGTGTCTATACTCTTTTAAGCTGAACTCTCTTTATTAGCCTCCACGTTTCTGTCCCAAAAGTGAGAAACATGCAGGCTAAAGAAAAGATTTCAGCTTAAGTACCAAAGTGGCTCTAATCACACGATGAAGCGGAAAAACTCTCGACACTTGAACAGAGAACAAATAGGAATTCCAACAAAATTTTAGATGCTTGTAAGGCTATCAAGCATTTCTGAATATTGTAAACTGCACTTTCACACATACAGTATGCATGTATGCCAAGCTCACATTCAGTAGCCCTGTTTACCGGCTGTAATTATCATGGTCTGAGCTGAGTTACAGATTTAAAACCAGCCAAAAGATGCAACACAGGAAAAGAGAAGAAAACAGGTTGGACTATCAATTGAATTTTTTGTAAAGGAAAAGAAGGCTCGCATGAAGATGCGCCACACATGACCCACACCAGCGAAAGGCAGGACAACAAATAACTGTCACTGATATACAAGCACGTCATCTAAAAGAGAAAATTCTTTCCGTTGAAGATTGACTAATGGCTTCGCTACTCATACAGCCGTTGCCTTGGAGATATGCATCAAATACCTTACAGATTTGTTTACCACTTCTATACACCACTGAAGTGTCACAGAAATCAGGCGTACACACTGATGGGTCATCTTATGATTTACACTCACGACATTGGCACTGTAGTGCCATATTAGAAGCTGCCTTCCCTCTAACGAGTTAGTGCTCACTCAGGAACACATTAAAGACACCTGCACATATCCCTGAAGTAGTTTCTTGCACAAGCTAGCGGAATGTGATAAACCACTTCCTGCAAGTCCTGAACCTAGTTTTATGGGATACCATACTGCTATCCCGGTTTTTAACAGCAGTGCAAAGGCCATCAACACAATGATTGGCGCAAAAATTACATTTAAAAATTTTCCCGCCACTCGATTTGAACTCATGAAGTCTACACAAAGGACTCCATGATAACCGTTCTGAGGTGAATGGCAGTTCAGCCTAGCCTCTGGAATCTGTGCCAAAAAAAAAACAGAGTCAGCGCATCGCAATTTACTTCCGAAATTAGCCGGTGCTGATGAAAATTGTATGTTTTGCTTTCTCTGGCTTATAAAGCTCCACATTCAGAAAAAGTGTCGTCTTTGTGGTTAGGATGCGGAACTTCATCATCACAGGTCAACTTCAGCTTGCCATCAGTGTCCCTTTCATGCCTCAAAGTTGAACAATAGCTCCATTCATAGAGGAGGGCTGTGCATAAATTTCGACCACCAAAGATTCTTTAACATGCACTGACATTGCATAACACACGAGCAAATATGCATTTTGCCTTGTCGAAACGAAGCCACCACAATTCAATCCCGCGTCTTTGGGCTCAGTAGCCGAACACCAATGCAGTAGGCCACAGCAGCAGGTGAAAAACAAAAGAGAGCCCTTAATAGGCAACCTAACTTGCCAAAATCAACATAAGGAGGGGTCACACAAGTAGCAGTGGACTAGGAAAATAAAAGCTACTTGTGTCGGAAGATGTCTTCAGTGCTTACCTCAAAAGCCTGCTTGCTTGCTGGGCATCCTAGCACCGAGTGAAAGGCTGGCACAGCCATACTGGAGAGCTTGGAAGAGGCATTGCTGGTAAAGCTATGTGGAGATTGCTGCAAGGTAAAAAGACACATTTAACAGCAGCACAGTGCAAAAAATGGACTAGAATCAAGCATGTAAGGCAAAGTGCAAGGCACAAAAAGGAGCCGGTCGCAGAATGGAACACAACTGTTTAACCACATTTCGAAGTGGGCCAGGCAACAAGAAATTCATAACCACGGCAGTCATTCACAACCTAGCCTCAGACGAGACATCACTTGCATATCGATATCCAGCATCGTTTCTACAATACATGATACCATTAAAAAGAACAGACCACAGCAGAACGATATTTTCAGTAGAAGGCTGGTTTGCTTCAAATTCTGCATGCGTCCCTCAATTTGAAATCTGGCATGATTAGCACTGATTTCACATTCTCACAGGTATGATGAATTAATAGTGCCAATTGCAGAAAAACCACACTTTTTCCTTTAACATCAAGTAAGGTATTGGAGAGGTACCTCAGCATCAAGTTTATTCTTCGTACATATTAAAGGCTCAATTACCCTTAAATTTCACTGCAACTTCGGGATTTAGGGCAAATGGAGCTAGGGCACCTGTGTGCATTTTGCAGTTGTTTGTACCATTTCAGCTCCGAGCCAAAGTATGAAAAAGCGAATGCCAAAATAGAGGCGAAAAACTTCAGAGCAATTTGTTTTTATCTCACCGTTCTGCTATTCAAGGCTCGACTACACTGGCTCGGCTATAAGTACGAACGCAGCTGGATCATATGGAGCTTCGTACCTTAAATACACAATTTATAAAAGTACAAGTGAAATACAAGTGAAAGAGGAGGAAGCTCAATCCAAACGCATACAGCTGAATCGCAGTCTACGTAGTTAAACTGCTCGAGCGCTGTTACTTCAATTAGAGCGTAACATGCGGCGAGAATGTAAAGCCCGGGCCGAAGATCTATTGGTGGGCACATATTCCATTCTCGGCGAGAGATGAATGGCAGTACGGCGGCAGTACGGCGCCGATATCGTGCACCCCGCGATCGGATCAGCTGTGCATATTTGCATGGCATACTGACCATGACCGTGTGACCACTGACACTACACGCGCATTCATGCCCGTGTGCCGCCAGCAAACAACCTTTCAGCGCTGCGTGCTGCCGCGATAGGCACTGCGTCTTCGCGTCTCTGTACTAGCTGTGTTGACGTGGCCAGTTGTGCGCAAAGGCTTTGAAACAATGAACAGGTTCGAAGAAAATTAACTTACCCCCAAGATGCGAGATGTCACCCGGGTAGTGGTCTCCCACCAGCTGCTCCGCCATGGAGGAAATGAGCCCCACCGTCAGCATAGCGTTTCCAGTGAAGGCGCGCAAAGGACGACGCGCTATCCGTCGAGCCCGCTGACGCACGCTATAAACACAGGTTTACTCAGCACCTTACCACGTTTTCGTACATCGCACCAGCGAATTTCACTGCTGTCGGCACATCACATATCGGAAGAGTGACAAATGCTCATGCCAGCGATGGTTCACGCCCTCGGCACCACAAAGGACCACGACAAACGTAGTAACGCTGACCGCCATGCTGTCCCTCCCCAGACGCTGCGTTCGTTGGCTAGCGCTTCGGCCAGTTCCGGCTTCCTTCGGCCTGTTTAGAAAGGCATCGCCTCCAGACATTCCTCCAGGTCGTCTCTTTCGGGCTCTATGCTTTTGGGCAGTGCGATAGCAAAGAACTAAAACCAAATGAAACTTTCGTTACAAAAATAATTAAGTTCTTGTGCACATATTAGCATTAAAAACTTGGGAAATTTGTGACGCATGGACGCATTAATATGCGTGTCGGTACATTCGTGCGTGCGTGCGTGAGTGGGCATGGTCTAGCTCGTCAAATCCAAAGCCTATCCGACATGCTGCATGGTTTCTGAGATCACCGCCGTGAGCTTTGCTTGTTTTCTCGTGCTGCTGCTGGGCTGTCTTGCGCGCCGCTGTTACTGTGCTGGAATCGCAAAAGAAGAAGGATTACCGGTGTGTGCTGCCGGTGGGCGCGCTCTCATCCAAGAGTAGTAGCAGCTCCCAATTAAGCGATCCGTCGGGGCATATGTGCTATGGATGTCTGGTCGACAACGATATTGAGGTCAGCAGTGCGGTGCCGTCGTTTGATGAGTCGAACCTTTCGGCCTATTGCACTGCTAACTTCGTTGCAAAAATGCCTGGCTCATAAGCAGCGACAGTGGCCATTGTTTCTGTGGTGTGTTTCGATTACAAGACGGCGCCCTTCTACAGTGTGGCTTCCTTGGAAACTTAGTCGGGGTGTGCCTGCAACACCTGTCGCTGTCAGCTCAAACTGACCGCCTGCGAGCGCTGCCTTCTTTTGCGATGTGAACGGTGACGGGACACTTACTGCCTGTGGCCGGAGCTTATAGCAAAAGCGAAGAGTGTTTTGTGTGAAGGTTTGACGAAGTGCGCGTGTCAGTCTGGACCCTTAGCAAGTCATACGAGATGCGACATGCAAAAGTGGTCCACCAGTCGCTTCAGCAGAAAGGAGTGCGGATGTTTTTTTACGTTACTTCAATCGAGAACTGCCCATGCAAATATTTCAACTCGTCCCTTGCCTAAACAGCATAGTAAAGAAGCTAAAGCAACAAAACTGCTGTTTCCATGCTGTATATTGATTCCGCACTCGTGCTAGAGGTGGGAAATATGTAGCAGTTATTGGCGGAGTTACAGCCTATGAAGCACGTGCAGCTTCATGTAATTGCAGGTTAGGATATGTGCCTTACTTGGTATTGACTTTGTAACCAGACATAGCCATCTGTCAACTAAAAGAAATTTTCTTGCTATAGGATTCTGCAGCATTATGTGTGCTTCTGGACACTGAATACCGGGTGCGTCACCTCTCTTGAAAGCACTCAGATTTGTGTACTTATCAGTACGTTTCAGATGAGAAAATTTTATCAGCTTCTTTTCTTTATTTTATAATTAGCTACACAGCATGTCGCAAAAAAAATGTTTTAAGGAAAAGTATTTCAGTTTAGAGTAGAACAGTTCAACAAAGTTGTTTTGGGCATTCTGGTAACTTCAAGATGGTATCTGATGGTTGCATACAGACGCGCAAGTCAAACCTCTAGGGGCATCAAACTTAACAGTACCGCTGAGCTTATCCTTTCGTGCTTTTTATGTGTGTGTAGATCACCTGGGGAAGTTCAGTATTGGATGTTGGATTTCATAGTTCTGCTACAACTTTTATCTTCCTTTCTACACATGAAACATGACTGAACTCGATTACATTCCCCAAGCAAATACCTGACGCCTTACAAGCGTTCCTTACTGTGCACAGTTGTCCCAGTGCATTATATCCACTCATGTGCAGCACACTGTTGTGTTGCTCTTGGTCTCCGAATGTGACTCTCAGCAATATGATGGAATCATAGTCCATCCAGATGGTCTTTGTGGTAGTGCAAATTTCAAAACAGATTGAAGAAGAATGAAGAGTGTGATACTTCGTCATGCATCATGCAATGCTGGTGCTAATCAGGCAACATGTGTGGTATATATACTTCGCACATTTGAGATTCATTGCATTTGTTCTGGAGCCATACTGGGAATTAATTAATCGATCTGTGATTTGTCACTGAATTTGAGAGAGGGCACTAAATTCTGAACTTTTGACACCAACTGTGAGTTCAAAACTGTCTTTTCGTGTAGGCTTACATGGCCTTTTTACGTGCATGTAAATTTATGCTAATGACTTTGGAAATTGCTTTGGAAATGGTTTTGGAAATTGCCTCGTAACATTCCTGTTACAGCTCACAATTTGCTTTCTGCACGTCATGTTTGATTGAACCTGATTATATCCGCAAGCTTGTTTGTTGCACCTAACAAACACTGTTGCCCTTTCAGAGTTATCCCATTGATTGACTCCTTTCGAGTGCAAGCAACAAATGGTTGTGTTGCTTCTGATTTCGAAATATGGCTGTCTGCATGACGGGCAACAACATAAGTGCTCTGGATGGCTTTCATCATGCATCTATAAGATATCTGTAACTTTCAGAATTGGTTAAAGGAAGAACTGAAGGATGCTGTAAGAGTCATTAGCAGCTTGTTTTTTACATTATTTTACTATGAACTTGCAATGTTGACAAGTTCTTGCTCAGTGTGCATGTTGTCATGTACAGGTCCCTGCAGTATCGAAGGAAACCATTTTGCACTAAAAGATAATTTTTTGGTTATTTGTTTGCTGAAGTTGAAAATGATTAATGGGTACTTACGCCAAGACGAAAATTATAAAACAGCAAAACGTGAGCTTATTGCGCATTATTGAGAAGTAATCATTAACTGAATGCTCGAACTTTGTTTGCTTTCACCCTAAATGGGCCTTTACAGTCTCGACAAGTTGCTACTAAGCAAGCAAACGCACACATGGCCACACGCAGCCTCACTGAGCTTGCTCAGTATGCACATAAGCACGCACAGCTTCGGCAAGCCCCCTCTCAGCACGCAGATGTCCACGTACAGAGAGTTCTCCACGAGAGTCCACGATTTTTTACACGCAAAGAGTGTGCGTTAACGTCTATCAGCTCACAGTACGCGCATATGTACACACAGGACGCAGAGAATGCGTACAGGTAACGCACAATTTCTGCGCATTTGTGTGCAAAATGAACGTGATCGTACAAAACTCACTGTTCTCGTGCAAACTCACGCAGAGTTTTTTCAATAGGGAAGCCTTTAAGAGTAGCTGATAAAATACCTTGTGTGCCAAGGCACCTAAGCGTGAGCTATAAAGCGAAAGGGGAAATTGGATGGAAGCGGCTATACCAATATTTGACGTTTATAATACATAAATCAGTTACACACAAACATAATGACGAGTCTTATAGAAGCAGCCGCTTCTCACCACCTGCTTTAAAGCGATTATAGCCTAATGATCGTGCACTATGATAGCAATTTTCTTCGGCTGTGTATTAAAAGAATATGATTTTCTTTTCTAAGAGTGCCAGACACTCAAGATACTTCCGCCAAACGGTAATGAACTCGACGACTCTGGAAGATTGCGATAATTATGCCATTTTCTTGTTTTGACCTGCACTTGCTATTGAGTGGTATGACAGCTGGTATGAGAAATAGAGTAGAATTATTTCTGAACTTCATTCATGTTGCACACTTAGGAAGAAAAAGGGCATGAACCCATGTTGGGAAGCGGCGGCTTGGTAGGACTTGATTAGACACCACTGAATATATGTTAGCAAGAAAAAGACAAAAGGCACCAGTATGCAGAACAATATCACTGCACTTTAAATACACCTGGGCGTTCGTAATTATTCCGATATCGTGCACTACAACACCTCTTTCTCTCTTTCGATCACCTCTTCCTTCACGGCGCGCTTCTGGTGTAGAACAAGAAATGAGGCTGTTACTGCGCCCGTTTCTACCTCGAACCGACTCCCATTAGCGTTTTTGCGTATAAATAAGTTCAGACGCTGGCAGAATAGCTAACTAGTTATTCGACGTGGATAAAAGATAGGTTGCCATTTTTAAGCTAAAAAAGAAACAATATTTTGTTGGTCTACATTGAAATAAATGGAGCGATTTCGATCTGACTGTGTCAGAGCATATTCACCACTGCAACGAATAGAATGAGTTGCCCGCGCTAGATTTCAGCAACATTCTTTAAAAATATTAATAAAATAATACTTTCTGGAAGATGACATGGGAGTTTTAGTATTAAGTGTAATTGATAATATTGCATTACATTTACTACGATTCTCGCATTCTTTTTTGTGAAATGCCCTTGTTAACGCAGTCATTGAATAAAAGCTGGGACTCGTGCTTTGCATTGTTAATCCTATAAAAGGTACCTCATTCCTTTATTTCTTATGAGCTTCTGAGGCCGCCGAGGGCCATATCTGTGTAGATGATGTAAGTAGCACATATTTTACCGCTCTCTGCAGTAGGGTACAGTTTCGACGGTGGTGTTGAATTTAGGAGCACTCCTTCAATGCCGGAGGAGTAAAGTGTTTGGGGACATAACGAGAGAGAGGTTATGTTTTTTATCTTTTTATTCAGTTATTATGGCGATGCACAGCGATAGTGGAGCACAATGATCATCACAAATGGAAAGAGTGCTTTAAAGCCAGAACGAAGGCCTCAGAAATATCAGCATCAAGAGCACCAATACAGTTAGCTAAGCTATGACGTAAAAACTACGAGTGTATCACATAAATATAACGGCAAAGTTTTTAGACGGGTAGCTTATGATTTTTCTTGATTCGCTTTGGCACAGCGTTAAAATCTAATACAGTCAAGGATTTTAGAGGAAGAAAAATCTAGACATTGGAGAAAAAGTTTAGGTCTCCATTTTAGCTCCAAGGTAACAAACGTGTTTTGTTCTTTCTTAGCTTTCTGGCATACACGTAGTAAAGTCGGTGGCGAGTAGTCGCATGATGATACATGCGAGAAAATGGTTCGCAATAGTTTTCAAATCTAGATTCCTGTGCAATGGTGATATAGTTTCAAACCACTGGTCAAACGTAATTTCCAAGTACACATGCGAACAAATTAGTTTTCATTACATTCATGTACATGCAGCGCCCAAAGGCGTCATTCCTCGCCCACATTAGGAAAGAAGGCAAACGATATTAGGAGTATAAAAGACTTACAAATATCAACAAAAAAAGGCAACCGCGCAATGCATTATACATTGCGTATAATGAGCATAATCTATTATACAATACACAGCTGTTCATTCAATGTTTGTTTGTGTCAGTTGGCGACATTTGTTCATGGCCTACAAAAAAAAGGATATGAAATTCTTTATTTCGGGAAAAATTTCTCTTAAACTCCTTCCTTATTTTCCAGCCTATATCACTAAAATGAAGAATGGGCGTCTAGCGACCGACGTTATTAAGTTCAGCTGCGGCACCTTGCAATGCAATTATATAAAAAAGCAGAATTTTACTCGAATGCAAGGCAACAGTCCATGAAACTAATAACATTGCGAGCGCCCTTCACTACCTTCAAGCTATTGACATTCAGGGAGCAGCATAATTCATTAGGCACGCCTGCCCTCTTTTGGTGCTGCTCGGTGCGGCCCAGTTCGAAGTGGAAGCCTTTTTCATAGTACAAATAACGCAGGTAGCAGGTGTCCCAGTTATACATGAACAAGGTGTTAAGAAAGAGTTTGTGCCGTAGAGGACTTAAACCACATCAGTCCCGTTGAGCGCAGTCTGCTCTCGTCTATAATATTTTCGTCATTATGCAAAACTAGTATAATAGGTAGGGCTTATTAATAAAATTTTTCAATATTGATTTCGGAAAAACGTGTAATTTTAGAAAAAAACAAGAGACTAAACTATGCTCAACAAGGTACGCTTTACACTGATTTTCATTTTACTGACTAGCAGCTTCACGAGAATATCTTGAAGCCCCTTAGCGCAAAGGCATGTGATAGAGAGCACTCCACTTAAGAGCTCATTTTCTTCTCCAGAAACGATCTTATGTATTTGAAGGTTCTGGAACCTGGATTTAGCCTCGATAGATTGATAATTATGGCGTCGTGTGAGAAGTTGTCAAAGACACAATTTAAGTGTAATCCAAACATGGTCCTCGTGTTCTTGATTATGGAGATCACTTCATAGCTAAGCGAAAGCATGATTCCTAGCATGGAGGGGAGGGGGGGGGCAGGAGGTCGCTATCTTCGGTGCATCATTGTAGTCTGTTTAGAACTACGTACTACGTGTTCCATGAGTTTCCCCAAGCAAGATGGGAGAGAATTGGGTGTTAGGTTTTCGGCTGTTAGCTTCTTGCCTGGTTTAGAGATATTGATTCTGGGGTGTTTCCATTCTTGGGTGTTCCACCCTTCTTCCACTGTTTGTTAAGTAGGCCAGTTACGGCCGTCACAGACGCGTCTAGATTTCTCAGCATCTTGTTGGTGACGTCATCGGGTCCCTAGGCTAACGAGTTCACCCACGCCAAGAAAAAAACCCAGAGGGCGCTTAAGGCTGCTTACGTTCGGTCAGTGCGAACGCATATGTGTTTCATCGTGAGAGAGACCAGGAACTCAAGGCCTTGCGTGCCGAGGTAAGCCGCCTTTCCTCTCTCCTAAGCACCCCCGCCCCCTCCATGCCCCCTCAACCCGCACCCCCTGTCATTAATTCGAGCTCATCATCCACAGACACTTCGAGCACCCCTCCTGCAAAGAAACAGCGCACCACAGACGCCACACCCCCTCCCGTGCCCCCAGAAATAGACGCTAAATTAGCAGCACTCGAAGCAAAATTTGACCATAAACTAAAGGAGCTAGACGCCCGCCTCGAGGCCAGATTCAATCAGCTTGCCGCCGCCCTCACCGAAAAACTTGAGCAGCGCATGGACGCTATGCTTACCAAGATGATGGAGCTCTTGGAGCATAATCTTACCCATCGCTTCACCCAACTTCAAACCCCCTCCACTCCCCCCATCCTTCCTCCACAAGCACAAAACACCTTCCCTGAGCCACACATACCTATTGACACCCGTCTTAATACCCTCCTCAATCCCCCACCATCCAATATGGCGGGGGGGAACACTAATTATCTCCCCATTATAACTTGGAACTGCCGCGGCTTCCGGGCAAAGCGCGCACCTCTGCAACTTCTCCTTCCCACCATCACACCCACGCCCCACATACTTCTTCTCCAGGAGACTGCACACCGAGCAACCCTCCCCAGCTACACATCTACACACTTGGATACCACTAACACACCCAGGGCGTCCACACTCATCCACCGCAGCCTCACCTACAAAACTCATCACATTACGTCTGAGACGCCCTGCGTGATCACGGAAATTATACATCACACACATTCACTTTCTTCTATATTTATAGCAAACATATACCACCCCCCGTCCCTGCCGATGGCCCCGCTAGAATCACTTCTGCGAAAGCTACACCATCTAGCAGGGAAACATCCCCTACTCATCGGTGGGGACTTCAACAGTCAGCATACTGACTGGGGATACACAACCACGACACATCGAGGTCGCAGGCTCTGGCTGCTCCTGCAGAACCTCCAACTCACTGTGCACAACACGTTTCGGACGCCTACGCGGATCGGCAACAGTGTCAGCATGGACACCAGTCCGGACCTGACGCTGAGCCGCTGTATCCGCGGCGTTACCTGGAACAGAACACAACATACACTGGGCAGTGATCATTACATTATACAAATCACTGTCCCATACAAACCACCCCGTCACGCAAATATGACACACGAACTCATTAACTGGGATGCCTTTCGCGCTGCACGCACCGCCCTCCCAGACACTCCCATCGCAGACATCGATGCATGGGTGCAATTACTCAAGCATGACGTTCACCACAACACGCGACACATTGAAACTACAACCGAAACACCGACCCTTGACACACGCCTAGCCCACCTCTGGGAGGCTTATCACAGCATCCTGGAACGCTGGAAAGGCAAGAAACACAACAGAACACTTAAAAAGCGGCTGGCCGCGCTGCAGACACAAATCCAACAGCACTCTGAGGAGCTCTGTCGATCCAACTGGGGACAGATATGTGACGGCATCGCCGGAAACCTGTCCAGCAAACGTGCATGGCAACTCCTCCGACACCTCATTGACCCCACACGCACCAAATCAGCAGCACAGCACCACGTGACACGCCTCACACATGAACACATTGACGATCCCGACACCCTTCTAGACACACTTCAAACCATGTACACATCTCCAGGCGGCCCCATACCTCTACCGCACTACACAGGACAAGCAAATCCAACACTCGACACCGACATCACGGAGACGGAAGTCAGAGCGGCCCTCCTGACTCTCCGCGCCAACTCCGCACCTGGTGCAGACCAAATCACAAACACCATGCTCCGTAATCTGGATGACCAATCGATCACCCACATTACGAAATACTTCAACCAGTGCTGGAGGGAGGGTAACCTCCCGCAGTCCTGGCGCCACGCGAAGGTAATATTTATACCAAAACCCAACAAACCACTCACCATTCAAAACCTTCGCCCGATTTCGCTAACCTCATGCCTCGGGAAGCTCCTCGAGCATGTTGTGTTAGCGAGACTCACAAGTCACATGGCGGACAACAATCTCTACCCGCATAGCATGGTGGGATTCCGCCCTCATCTATCCGCACAGGATGCCATGCTGCAACTCACACACGACCTTTTTGACCCGCTTCTTCCAGGTCACACCAAGGCAGTCTTAGCTTTGGATCTCTCCAAAGCTTTTGATCGCATTGAACATCAGGCGATCATGACTGCTCTATCCCCATTGAATGTGGGTGTGCGCACGTATGCCTACATTCAAGCATTCCTGACTGACCGCACGGCTGAGATACACTTCGGCCCTCTGTCTTCCACCTCCTACACACTTCAGAGTATCGGCACCCCTCAAGGGTCCGTCCTTTCCCCCTTTCTCTTTAACATAACCCTCATACCCCTCGCCCGGAAATTGGCAACTATTCCCCACCTCAAGCACACTCTTTATGCCGACGATATCACCCTGTGGACCACCCACGGCAGTGACGGCGACATAGAGAACACCTTACAGGAAGCAGCCACCCTCACCCAAAATTACGCACGGACCATCGGACTGTCTTGCTCCCCAGAGAAGTCCGAACTGCTCCTCATCCGGCCTAAGAACCACCGCTGTCCCCGCTCCCCCATTGCCATTGAATTGAATGGTTACCCGGTACCTGAGGTTGGCACCCTCCGTGTATTAGGCTTGCACATCCAGAACGATGGCAAAAACACCACTACCCTCAAGAAACTCAAGCAGGTTGCAGGCGCGATATCGCACCTCATCCGCAGGGTTTCGGGACATCATAGAGGCATGAAGGAGCGCGACCTATGTCGCCTCATTCATGCCTTTGTCCTCAGCCGTGTACTGTACACTACCCCATACTTACAACTATCCAAACATGACATAAACGCTCTGGATGCTTTGATTCGCAAGGCATTCAAGGTAGCACTTCATCTTCCCCTCAACACACCCACAGACAGATTACTAGGCCTGGGCCTCCACAACACGATCGGGGAACTGGTGGAGGCCCACCGACAGGCCCAATACATCAGGCTCACAAAAACTTCCACAGGTCGGTATATCCTGGACTCCCCGGGAATCAAAATACCGGCCAACGACCCAACCCTTCTCGCCATCCCACGATCCCTTCACCGAGAGCTTCTCATCAGGCCGCTCCCGAGGAATATGCACCCGTCCCACCATGAGCAGCGCCGCAGAGCCCGTGCGAAGGCACTCCATCGAGCGTACGGCCCCCAGCCGGACGCCGTATGGGTGGACGCTGCCTGCACGGGTGATGAAGCGACAGCAGCTGCGGTGGACTCCTCTTCATCCACCCTCCTCACACTACCTCTCCCTCCAGATACGTCCCCAGAGGCTGCAGAGGAAGCCGCCATTGCACTTGCTATAACCCGCACGGAAGCCCGGTATATTTTAACTGACTCTAAAACTGCGATTCTAAATTTTGCTCGAGGCCGAGTTCATGTCCCTGCTTTTGGCATACTGGACTCGCCCGATGCACCCCCGCCCCGCCAAGTGGAGCTGATATGGGTGCCTGCGCACTCCGGGAATCCCGGAAACGAGGCCGCCAACCTTTTAGCCCGAGGTTCTTTAAACCGGGCTCAGGTGGCCTCGGATCGGGGATTCACGAAGGATCGCATGCACTCATTCAGTGAGCTGACCCAGGCATACAGAGCCTCTCGCCAGCTCTACCCCCCGCCCCACCCCTCCCTAGATAACAGACACGCAACACTCTGGCGCAGATTACAAACACATACTCTCCCCTCGCCCCTTACCCTAACCCACTATCATCCCTCCTTCCCGACTCCTGCTTGCGCCCTATGCCCAGAACCCTTCGCTTCTTCCCTCCACATCCTTTCCCTCTGCCCGGCGGACCCTCCCCCGCGGGACCTAGAGAACCTCAAGACCTGGGAGGACTGGGAGACCCTGCTGCACTCGGAGGACCCGGCCGTGCAGACCATCGCCACCGGCCGTGCTGCCAGTGTTATGGACCTCAGGAACATAAACACTTGAGTGAAGTGGGGTCGTGCGGGGACCCTGGGGCGTGCCCCGAATTCCTTTGTAAATAAAGTTTTCTCTCTCTCTCAATAGTTGCAGCATACGATTTCTCCTCCCACTCAGCTTACATGTGCTAGTCGTATAGGAGTCTAGCTTGTGACAGCGAATCGAACCGACGACATGTGCTGCTTCATTTGTATGCCGTCCCTAATTTTACCTACAGTGAATCTTGTTTATTGACAACCAATGAAAGGCCTTTCGCTGGACTCGCATTACAATTTCCCAAAGGCCATTATACTCATACACATTTCTTTCCTCTCTGCTAAGGAGAGCATCTTTTTAAAGCAGTTGTTGGGTCTTCAGAATTAAAGGAAATGATTGTTTGCTGAAAACTGAACATGGTGTTTAAAGTACAAGACTTTGTACAAGACGTTCACTTCACTCAGACAACTCTCTCGACACTTGCCCTTGTTAGCATCTACAATAGAGCTCGGAGGGGTGGGAGAGGGTTACCTGTTAGAGCCAGCGATGTCGCTTCGCCGGACGCGGTTGTTGCTACGCGCGTCTCTTCTTTCATTCTTTCCTCTTACATCTTTCAACTCTCCTCTATCTGCACGTGGCAGCGGTTGTGACTCAGCACGAGCCAGTAGGCAGACCCGTGCAATTTTTTTTTCATCCTTCCTTCAATCGAAACAACAAAAGACACCTCTCAAGTCAAATGACAAATTGGTTTTTGAGGAAAGGAACTGGCGCAGTATCTGTCTCACATATCTCGGCGGATACCTGAACCGCGTCATAAGGGAAGGGAGGAAGGCGGGAGTGAAGGAAGAAAGAGAGAAAGAGGTTCCGTAGGGGAGGTCTCCGGAATAATTTTCACCACCTGATGATCTTTAAATTGCACTGACATCGAACAGCGCATGGGCGCCTTTTGCGTTTCGCCTCCATCAAAACGCGGCCGCCGCTATCGGGTTCGAACCCGGGCACTCCGGCTCGGTAGGTGAGCGCCTTAAATACTCAGGCACCGCGGCGGGTACCCCCTATCACTATTTATACCGCTAATCTCGTTGCATCAGGAATTTTCCCTCCTCTCCGTTCTCTTCTTACTCTCCATCAGGACAGGCAGCTTGCCCGGATTCCCCTTACCCTTACCCGTCAGGATCAGTGGTTATTGTGTGAAGCTGGTAACTCGCCCATTCCCATCTCCTCGTTTACCTCTCCTATTCCCACCCTAGCTCCCATTCTTCGTATCCTTTCCCTCCTGACCAAAGCGTCCCGCGTCCCTCACGACGGCCGTCGTCATGCGGCCGCGCAGCACTATTCTCTCTTAATAGCCAGGTTGTAGTCTACATGGATGCCGCTTTCCTGGCTCCTCGAGGTCCCTGCGGCTACGTCCTGCACCATTCCCACCTCCCAAACCTAAAACCGACACCAGCGGGCCACGCTACACAAATCGGAGCGTCCCTCAAGGTCCTCGCCATTGCACATGCCATCCAGTCATTTGCCCTTTTTCCCTCTCTCTCAGAGTACACAGTATTCAGCCTCCCAAGACGCTATCTACCACACGTAGAACTCCACCCTAAACTCTTCACTCCAACAGGCGGTCGAACAAGCGGCCTCCACACTGCAATTTTTTATCGTTTTCCTCCGCTAGATCCCTCCGCGTTCAGGGTTTGATGGCAATGAGCTGTCCCATCAGCTCACCCGCGATTTACCGGGCACCGCTAATACCCTGGCCCAAGCCCTCAGAAGACGGTGGAAGACTCACCAAGCGAATCACCATAAAGGAGGTCTGCCTCGAGCTCCGCCTCGAGAAATGTCGTTACTCTCCCCCTCATCCTTCTCACCGCGCCGAAGGCTTGCTTATTGGGCACATCCAAATGAATGCAGTTGTTACCCCGTACCGCCTTTCTCTATGGCTATCCATCGGACCCTTCCTGTCCCAACTGACCCTGTATATATGCAGACCTGCTTCATTGCCTCTGCTATTGCCGGCATGCTCAGGAGTCGAATTTCTATCCCCCACCCTCTCTATCGATCACCTATCGATTAGCTTGACGCTGAAGGGGAAGAAGTACAGCGACGTCTGGTCACCCAGGCGGTCGACATGCTCGGCTTATAAAATATGGCCGAATAAATGTCTACTACAACTAGTACTGTTGAAAACCAAACATTGACTCTCATAAAGGCCTGACATCAGTCGAATATTAAAAAGGTTGATTTGGAAAGAAATTCGTTGCTTTAGGCACTAAAAATGCTCAACTGCGTAGAAACACATACTAAAACGGTTCTTTTCGAATGAAATTCTTTTTTTAGGCAATAAAAAACTACTTGTCTAGGTTTGTGTACCGATCATATAGTTGGCGTACTTCCGCTAGTGCTCTAGTAAAAAAGGCAGGTTTAGACAGTTTGCAAAAATGACGTCAGTATGACCGATTAAAATATATCCACTTGCAGTTTCATGATAAACTAGGTATATGCAAACACGAGTACATAGAGCCTGTGCACCGACGAACCACCTGATCGCATCGCAGCAAAAAAAACGATGATTATCCCTGTCACTCTGAAACCTCTGCTAACTCCTTCTTTCCGAAAACTGTCCGTGAGTGGAACCAGCTTCCGGCCAGCTTTGTAGAAAGCCCTTCTACTGAAGCATTTATGAAAACTCTCCAGTTGTAACTGTCGATTAGGGAGTGTTCTTGCGATTGCTTTATTTGTTTTTGCGCGCAACTTTGCAACATCTGTTTTTGCTGATGACTGCATCTCGTTGGTTGTGTTGGTAGCTTATTCTGCCTTGATATGTTTTAAGAATGCCACGTTATGCTTTTTATCTCCCATTCCTACTTACAGCCTCACCTAGAGGCCAGCAGTACTGTGTAAATAAATAAATAAAAGAATAAATAAATAAACTGCGTAGATATACAATGTGAATGTACGATATAAAACTTTTTTATTGCACGAAGCTAACATCTGTTTTCCGAACTGATATTATCACAGTGATGGCTTCAAAGCTTCGTATCCTCTTATACAGTAGGACGTACTGATCCACACGAAAAGTTTGTCACAGTTGTCACGCTTAAAAGCGATGAGATGGTTTCGAACAAGTAAGGCTGGATAAACATCTAATGGCGTTGTAAATGATGCACAGTTGTTTGCTTAAACCATGCTCACAATGTTCCGATTCACACCACGCATGTACGGCTTTCAGCACGAAAATATCTAACCTCTGTTATATTTTCAGCGTCACAAATTATTACATAATACGTTATTTGAACACCACTTTTTTCGTATATTCACATCACAAGGAGTACCCCTGGATCTCCAACATGAGTTGCACAATACAAGTTCATTCGTTGGTCTGCACAGTTGGCTGCTAGTCGTACTGTGAAATGCGCAACCAAATCAACCACATCCGTGTTTAAAAAGATCACTTTGCTTTTGTTAATACAGATAACAAAAGGGGATTCTACGAACGTTCGCGAGACACATTGGTCCCTGCAAGAGCACTGCGTAGAGATTCGCTGGTCAGTCCTCGACTGTCTTCCTTCATGCTTTTTTCAAATCGCACTGCATGACACGTTCGCAATATACTTATGCTTCATGCTGTTGGCAATTCAGAAATGTAGCGCAAATGTTGCAGTACGGGGCAGTCACGAAAATTTCGAAAAGTGGCGGAAGTGCGAAAAGTAAGCTCGTCAAGTTAGGTTGAAAAACAGTAAATGTCGGCGCTTCGCAATCATTACCGGCATCATTGCTATCCCTGTTGCCCTGGACGAAGATGTCAATGTCAAATGATCACAGAACTGTTATAACTTCAGATTCCAAAGGCACTCTGAAATTTTCGCTTTAAACGCATGCATTGAACACCGGGAGGCGGCGATCCGGAGTTTGTTCGATACGAGGAAGTCGCTTGGCACGTAGGGAACACCATCTCAAGAAGAACCACAGAGCATCAATAATTGTATCCAGCGGGTCTGAGCAATACTAATAGCTAGCAGCTGAAGGAGAAAAACAATGATGACCAGCACAGGGGCACCAGAAAGCATTATATTCTTTACGCTTCACCAAGGCAAGCTTTCCAGAGATAGATGTATGGCAGAGCATTTGTGGTACTGATATTTCGCAAAAAGTCACTTTCCCATTACTTGGAGAAAATATCAGCCTCTGATGTCGTTGTCACAACGTCCTAAAAGATAATACAAGCCTCTAAAAACAGCTGCCAATAAGTCATATATGCCACAGTAGACAATTTTCAGAACGGTGACTTTGGCGGAAGCGACTAGACCAGCTGTGGTGTTTTTAATACATGAACCGAAACACAAAATATATCGGCACCTTTCGTAAAAGAAGCTGCTTGTCAACATTTTTTTAATACTGTTAAGAGAATATAATCCGACGATGGTGCATTAAGGTATTATTTTTTCTGCTGTGTACCAAAATCAGAAACTTTTATTTTCTAAGCATGAGTGAACAAACACAAGGCAGCGTTTCCTTGGCGTCGCGTCAGCTTTTGTCTACCAGCTTTGCAGTAGGCTCCTTTTGTAGTTAGGCTCCTCCAGGAGAGGGTGAGCAAACGCATTGAGGGATACGAGCTAGCGTCTCCTGACGCCAGCTAATCATCCTATTGAGCGGTGAGGGAAACCCATTTTGGGGCCAAGGGGTGAATTGCGCGGGATAACGGTGGCTCTCCTGCCTTCACAGAAACGGCCAGCGCCTATGACGGGCACAGCACCGCAGATTAAAACAGAATATTTTGAAAATTTTGCCAACGCACCTCTAGTCATTGCTTCGTGGCATTAACCACCTGCGTATTTTTTCCGGTGCCGGCGCCGAGATCTTCCTTCGCAATATATCTGCGTCTCCTTAGGACACCTCCCTGCAAGCCCCGAAATTTCGACTCTGGCGTGGTGGCTCAGTGATGAAGGCGCTCTTATAGTGAGCCCGAGTACCCGTCTTCGAACACGAATGCGCTGGTTTCGTTTCTATGGAGGCGAAACGCAAAAGGAGCCCGTGTGAACAGCGATGTCAGTGAACGTTAGAGATCCTCTGGTGGTTGAAACTATTCCCTAGACTTTTCGGGAATCAAAACACTATTACTTGAACACGTCTTTACAGAATTTGCAGAAAAAAAAAAAACAAATGAACTTTAGAGTTAGCCGGAGAGACAGGAAGAGCATTTGAAAAATAAAAGTCCATACCAGCGTAGTTACATTTTCAGAAAACATAGCACGAAAATTAAATGCGTTTTCAGAATGTAGCCTCTGAAAGAAGCTTAGGGTTGTACAAAGCAGGCGTGGGAAGTTGACTTTATTATCTTATTTCCTTTGTTTTCTTGGCCTGTGCATTTCAAGTGTGCCATATCTTATGCATGAAAACTTGCACCCTACAAGAAGAGCAGGCAAGCGGTTTTCATGCTGTCAGCCGGACACATTATCAGTTCAAAAGGGAAGGGCCCTGGACCACTGCTTCTTTAGCTTAACGTGATATTGCCGCCGAGGTTAACAGAGAATCTGCCACTGATTAGTTGGAATTTGGTCAAATTAGGCTTGTTGTTGATAATAACGAACTGGAGTCCAGGCAATGTTCCTTACTGGTTCAAAGTTCTCTGAAAAGTTCGAACACAAAAAGTGTGTTTCGCATAACTCATGCAAAATATTCCAGAATGTGTATCAACTTATATCCCAGGCAGCACGCCAACACTGCACCAACCCCGGTCTAACGTCGAAAAAAAAGGGGCCAACGTTCATGTAACGTCGAAATTTTCAGAAACTGCCCTATTTTTACATTGGTCTGTCATATATGCTGACATTGTACGACGCTCTTGGGACAGTTAAAATTTAGCGCCACATTTCGAGTGCGTACGTAAATATAGTCACTGCCATTTATTTACTATCAACTTTCAAAAGTAAGTGTCATTTGCTCAGCGCTAGCCTACTCAGAAAAACCTGCAATCCCTAACAATAATATAAATAAAGCTTTGTGAATGATGCCCATTTCCCGGCGCATAATGCGAAACAACATGCGATGTCTATCTGGCCGCCTGAAGAGGCCTTGAATTGCCGCGTATCATATACTTCAATGTCACGCAAAAACAGTTGGAATCGATCAGTATGTGGACCTTCCTTCAGGTCTGGCAATAAATGAATAACAATAATAATAAGTGCACCGGCGTAATGTGCGGCCTGTCCCAAAATAGCATATCGGCACAAGCAGGAAAACCTCATGCAGATTCATTTCGCCAACCAAGCAGCCTTAAGCTACTGTAAAGTGTTGCTTTCTCTGCTTTATGATCTACCCGCGTTCCCAAGGTAGTCCAGAACATTTGTTTCCTAGCATTTCGACTCACACGCACGACTTCTTTACCTACGTCACTTCTTTTACTTTACACTTATTCCAAGCAATTTTTTAGCCCGTTTATAGTTTTTTTATTGTGTTTACAACCCGCAAAACAGCTAAGTTTGCTCAGATTATGAAGTTGTTACCTGATTGTTGAGCTCAAAAATTACGCCCTTGTGTAGTTTGTTTCCGATCCTTCGGCCGGAAATGATGCAGCAGCGGTCCGCTGCTATGCGTGAAAGTGGCGCTGGTGATAACTCTCGGTATTGACTTATAAGCAGCAGAAGTACGGTCGGAGCAGAAAATTATATAGGCGCCTTTGGCGAGTTATTAGAACAATCTTCGAGAGACGTCCACGTCGTGTGTATAGGACAGAAAGATATAGCGGTTGTCTTCTTTTCTGCGTTTCATAAATGTATGCGCATCTGAAATGACGGTTAAAAAACAAATTCCCTTGCTTCGCACTGCTTGCTTTTAAGAACTGTTGGCCTGTTTTGTACTGAAGAATTCATATATGATCAGAGCGTATTTTTGGCGCCTGCAACGTGCAGTTGTCCCAGCAGCAAGAGTAACTTTTTGCTGCAAGCATTGCATGCCAAACTGATTTGAACACAGTCTGCTAGATAGGACTCGGGACAGGCATCAGCTTGCTCTATTTGCTTCAGCGTATTGAGAATAGAACCAGTTGTCACATTCATATATCTGATTCAGCACCAGGATGATGTCTCCGCCAACTCCAATCACTCTTCCTACCTGCATGCTTCTAGCCCTTAAAATCAGAGACCACTGCGCGAGTAGATAACACAGTGGAAGGAGAAGCTCTCAAAGCTTTCGGGGACAATTCAGAGAAATTTAAAGAAAAAATGCATAACAAACACCTAAAAACCAAATACAATGGTCAGATGCGAAATACTTGTGTCAGAATTGTAGCCTTAAGGCTTAGGATATCAGGATATTATTTGTTTTTGGAGGAGTTTGGGCGCTATAATACATAGTGAAATTATTTTATCTCTGATATTGCGAATTACTTATTCCGTATGCACCGTGTTAACCCTGCGAAACAAGCAGTCCAGCGTTTTTCAATAAAGAAATGTGGCATTTAGACTATCCTGCAGCCTTGTCTCACGAGCGCCTCTTTGGCTCAATAAAGAAATGTGGCATGTAGACTATCCTGCAGCCTTGTCTCACGAGCGCCTCTTTCGCTCAATAAAGAAATGTGGCATTTAGACTATCCTGCAGCCTTGTCTCACGAGCGCCTCTTTGGCTCCAGACGCTGGCACGAAGTTGACAGGCATTGCTCCAGACAAAAGTTGCAGCTGGTTGCCCTTTTCAATACGAATTCCTACCACAAAAGTACAAGCGCAGTTTACGATCAAGTACATCTGCTATACATTAGAGGCGAGGGTGAGGCGCTTTTGTTGTAATCTGCCCTTTATAAATGTCAGCAGATGACTTAAGGAGTGCTGCGCTTTTTTTACATAGTGTGTATTGAAATGTTATTGTGAAAAATAACTTTAAAGGTAATAACCAGGCTAGAGCAATCCAGATGGCAGAGGGCAAGAGATGAAACTTTATCGTCGCCCTAGCAGCTGACTATTTGTCACTATTTTATTTCTTCCGATCTCATGAACCTCTCAGCACAAACGATACCGCTAAAGGTGATTAATGAAAGCATTCTGCCCCTTCCCAAAGATAAATAAAGCATTGTTTCCTGTTCCCTGCTCAGAGAAGTTAACTGTATACTAGTGTTGCAGTACACGTGTATGTAGACGATTATGGATTTATAGGAGCGACAAAATCATGTACACCATACTTCTGGGCTGCCGCGCACTGTCTCAAAATCTCATGAACAGGGTCACTAAACGCCAAAAATCGTTAGAATAGCCACCGCCCATACTCGATTTCAGAGTGCACAATAGGCGATTAAACGTAATAGCGATCGTTGATGCCTGTTTAATGTCTCGGTTGGCGGAGTTTTGTTTTCTCTGCTTGATGATCTACTTGCGTTCCCAAGTTAGTCCAGAAAAACTGTTTCCGACTATTTTTAAATGCACTCGAGACTTCATTATCTGCATCCCTGCTTTTAATTTCTAATTTAGTGTTAATCCAGGCGCGAAATATGGTCGATCATATACACTTTTGCTATTGTGGTTACAACCAGCAAAATCACTAAGTGTGCTCAGATTATGAGGTTGCTGCCTGATGGTTAAGCTCGAAAATTACGCCCTTTTGTAGCTCGTTTCCGTTCCTTCGGACCGAACCAATGCAGCAACGGTCCACCGCTGTGCGTGAGAGTGGCGCGGGTGCCAACTCTCGGTATTGGCCTATATGCAACAGAAATATGCTCGGAGGTGACAGTTATACAGGCGCCTTAGGCCAGTTACTACAGCAGTCTACGTGACACGCAAAGGCATAGTGGTCATGCTTTCTTTTTCGTTCCATAATTATACGCACATCTGAAATGAATTCATCATTAAATTTTTTTGAGTCGTCCACATGACCATTGAAAAAAACAAAACAAATTCCCTGCTTCAGACTGCTTGCTTTTAAGAACTGGTGACCTGTTTCGTAATGAAGAATTCGTATACGTTTCCTGCGTACTTTTGGTGTCCAGCAGCAAGAGTAACTGTTTTCTGCAAGCATTGCATGCCAAACAAATTTGTCGCGTAGTCTGCTAGATAGGGCTTAGGAGAGGCATCAGCTTGCGATAGTTGCTTCAGCGTATTGAGAGTAGAATGAGTCGTTACATTCATATATCTGATTCAGCAGCAGGAAGGTGTCTCCGCCAACTCCAATCCCTTTTTCAAGCTGCATGCTTCTAGCTCTAAAAATCAGAGACCACTGGGCTACTAGATAACACAACATTACATGACGACGACAACTTTACCCCGGAACACTAATCTAGCCACCCTCTTTACTTTTTTATGCAAAGCATATTACTAGAGGTACACTACAGCCCTTCGCAGTGGTTACACGCCGTGCACACCACGTGGTACAGTGAGGTCACACCACGTGACACATGACGTCACGACAGAGGAAGACGGGGGTCCACCTCGCGCCGTCGCTGTGGTTGCACGCCGTGCAGACCACGTGGTACAGTGACGTCACACCACGTGACATACCACGTGACACATGACGTCACGACAGAGGAAGACGGGGGTCCACCTCGCGCCGTCGCTGTGGTTGCACGCCCTGCAGACCACGTGGTACAGTGACGTCACACCACGTGACATACCACGTGACACATGACGTCACGACAGATCGCCGTCACGCGCTGGGAGAGGGAGAACGATGCCATCGCACAGACGCCGGAATGTCCTCGAGCGGCATTATCGCGCATTTCGAACGCGCGTTCACACTCGGTGTAGGTGAAACGCTCGCTCCACCGGGCAGGCAGACGCGGCTTCCGTGCCAATCCAGGCGCTCACCCAACGCGCGTCTCGGGGTTAGTCGGCGTTCCGCTGTAGCCATGCCGTTGTCTTCCCCCACGACGAAGGCTTCTAGTGGTTGTAATAAAATGACGAAGTATTCAACCAAGGAAATCCATGTATTACCAAGCCTAGCCACCAATATGCTTCGCATCGGACTAGGCTTAACCTTACCTAAGCCTCAGCCATTGTTTTTCTTCAGTTTTTACAAAAGAACCTGAAGTGACTTACCGGATTTCCCATCTCTCGGCCACCCAGCTATGCCACAAATTACATTTGATGCTAATGGAATCATGAAACTCATTGAATCATTGAAACTTACATGTTCATTTTGTGTTGACTGCATAAATTCTAAAATCCTAAAAAATACTAAAAACGCTGTAAGTGTAATATTGTGCCACCTCTTTCAGCAGTTTATATCAACAGGTATCCTTCCACAAGATTGGAAAGTTGGTAAGGTCCCTCCAGTCCCCAAAAACAGCTCACCATTTTCATGCAAAAATTACCGCCCCGTTTCCCTCACAAACGTCTGTTCGAAACTAATGGAATATATTATTTATTCGCACATAGCCAAATTAATGACATAAGCTCCAAACTTCACCTAACGTTCCTACTAACACTCTCTTTCTTGATTTCGAAGAATCTTTCGATAAAGTACCGCATAAAAGACTGCTACTAAATACATCGTGTCTAAATCTTAATCCGTTAGTATTGGAATGGCTTTGTAACCTTTTGGCTAACAGACAGCAATTTGTCTATGCTAATAATCATTCTTCTCCATGTAGCCCGGTCATTTCAGGTGTTCGCCAAGGTACAGTCCTAGGACCTTTCCTTTTCCTCATATATATTAAAGGTGCACTGAAGAGGATTCTGAACTTGTCTTTTTGCCGCGGGAACTCGATTCACACGTTCCTAGCATTCTTAGAAACTGCAACTTATTGCCCTGTATGGCCGATTTCCCTAATTAAATCGAATTAACGTCCGGCTCCCGCCCTTTTTTTTAAATTCTGCCTCGTACGATGGGCGGAGTCGACCAACGCGTGAAGTTCCTTTCAGCCAGCTCCGTGGAGGCTTTGCTTTCGCTTTATTTTGTTTTTTAGGTTTCCATGAATAAATAGTTTCATTCGCAGATAATATAGCCGCAAAATAAGCCCGCAGAAATAAAAATACGCGCGGGCTATTTGCTACTACGGACTACTACGTATTACTCCGCCGATGGCAGAGCGGCAAGCCGCCACGGGACTGGGTGAAAGGCACTCCACGCGTTGGTCGACTCCGCCCACCGTACGAGGCAGAATTCAAAAAAAAAGGGCGGGAGCCGGCCGTTAATTCGATTTAATTTGGGAAATCGGCCATACAGGGCAATAAGTCACAGTTTCTAAGAATGCTGGGAACGTGTAGATCGAGTTCCCGCGGCAAAAAGACAAGTTCAGATTCCTCTTCAGTGCACCTTTAACGACTGTCCTTCCAGTATTTCCTCTAAAAACAGCTTATTTGCTGACGACTGTGTAATTTACCGTCAAATCACTAGCAGTATTGACGCTGGCATTCTTCAACAAGATCCTAACCGAATTCGAACTTGGTGCAAACGTTGGTTAATGTCTCTCAATATTTCCAAAACAAGTTGGATTTCGCTCCATCGTCGGCAGATGCATACTCCTTTTAAATACACTCTTTTCAGTTCAGAAGTGTCGTTCATCTCTTCCTCTAAGCACTTAGGTATTACTGTGCTTAGAGTCATCTCATATCATGAACATCGCTAACGAGGCTAAACATACCCTAGGTTTCTTACGGCGCAATCTACGGTTTGCCACTCAATCTGTCAAGTCATTAGCATACATAACTTTTGTCCATCCTGAACTAGAATATGCTTCAGTAATATGCGATCCTTACTAGTCGAACATCTCTTTAACCTTAGAAAAAATACAAGATCTGGCTATTTGCTTCATTTATTTTGATTATTCATATTACACTAGTCTGTCTGCTTTAAAAACTAGAGCCAACTTACCCAGCCTTGAAACGCGACGAAAAATTTCTCGATTGTGCCTCTTTCGTATGTTTTATCATTCATCTTCAGGAGAATCAGTGATATCACCGGCTTATCGCCTCTCAAGCCGTATTAACCACCATAAGGCCGTGTACGCCCCCACCGCAAGAACTACCGCTCATTCCCGGTCTTTTTTCGTCACGTCATCCCGGGACTGGAATGATCTACCACAGGACGCCGTGCATCACATCAACGCCATCCATTTTAAGAACGCTATCAAGACCATAGTTGTTTAACTGCCATGCCCAACCCTAATGTAATGCCCCATACCAAGGGCCTTTGAGGTATCAAATAAAAAAAAAAAGTAGGAAGAAGATTGCACTGCCTTTAGAAGGAGTTCCGAAGAAAATAAATTTTTAATGAAAAATGCATTACAAACACCGAGAAACCAAACAGAATAGTTATATATGAAATACTTGTATCACAAATCTAGTCTTAAGGCTAAGGATGTCTGGATATTTGTTTCTGGAGAAGTTGGGGTGTTATTTTTGATAGTGAGATCATTTTTTCTCGGATATTGCGAATTACTCATTCCGAATGCCCCGTATTAACCCCGCGGAACCAGAAGTCCAGCGTTTTTTCAATAAAGAAATGTGGCATTTAGACTATCCTGCCGACTTGTTTAATGAGTGCCTCTTTGGCTCCAGACGCTGGTACGAAGTTGACAGGCAATGCTCCAGACAAAGGTAACAGCTGGTTGCCCTTTTCAATACGAATTCCTACCACAAAAGTACATGCGCAGTTTACAATCAAGTACATCTGCTATATAATAGAGGCGAGGGTGACGCACTTTCGTTGTTATTTGCCCTTTATAAATGTCAGCAGAAGACTTAAAGAGTGCTGCGTTTTCTTTACATAGTGTGTATTGTAATTTTAGTGGGAAAAATAACTGTAAAGGTAATAACCACGCTAGAGCAATCGAGATGGCAGAAGACAAGAGATTAAACTTTATAGTCGCCTTAGCAGCGGACTATTTGTCACTACTTTATTTCTTCCGATCTCATGAACCTCGAAGCACCGACAGTACTCCTAGACGCGATTAATCAACGCATTCTGTCACTTCCCAAGAATAATTATCGCATTGTTTCTTGCCCCCTGTGCAGGGAAATTAAATGTATACTAATGCTGCAGTACCCGTGGCTGTACACGATAACTGCATTATAGAAGCGACAAATTCATGTACGCCACAGCTTTGAGCTGCGCGGGCACTGATTCAAGATTTTGTCATGAACAGTTTTACTAAAGGCCAAAGATTGCTAGAACATGCACCACCCATACCCGATTTCACAGTTGATAATAAGGAGTAAAACGTCACAGGCATCGCTGATGCTTATTGCATATCTGGTGTGGCTGCCGTTGTCAAGTTTGCTATAAAATTAGAATCTTTTACCTTTTCGAACACAGGACTGCATGTGTGTTTTATTAAATTTCCATCCTTAAAATTGAAAACAGTCAAACAATTATAGTTCAATGCGTTATTCTTGCAACAATGTTCGCCTACATTTTTCTAATAATTCGGTTGTAATCTTGAAACCGAGTAATGTGCTTGTATCTTTGAAATGTTGATTCAAAAGAAAAAACTTTTTTTGCATTTTCTGCAGCCATTTTTCTTCATTACTGATGCACCTTATATTAAAACTTAAAAGCGTTCATTTGTTTAATGAGCGCAGAAAGAGGAAAGACGGCCAGTTTACCAATGCTGTCAGTGCCAAATGAATGTCATTTTGCTACTGTGCACCGCAATTTCGAAGGCCTTAAAATTTTTGTTACATGTTTTATGTACCCGATATCAAATATATTTATACACCAGCTTAGTATTAGCACAATCTCGCCTGGGTACTTATTCATTTTTTGTACCTCTGAAGTCACCAGTCTTCTTGTGTAAAATATATTTTATTTCACTTTTTCTCATCATCTTTTTCGTAGCACATAGGCTTGATGAGTTATCTGGCTTTAGTAACTATTATATTTTATACCAGGAGGAACATTAGATGGAAACATATCAGTAGAAGTTTTACTCGGGATAAGCCCAGTTTACTTTTTATTGAACCCTCAGATGACAACTTCGCCGCCTCTAGATACGTATAAACATCTTCTGAAGAGCATCTGATAAGCTGTTAATGGCATGTGTACTGTTAGCCCACCCGTCACGTATGAACACTTGGTGGAATGCGAGATTAAATAGTTAATTTATAGGCAGCCGAACTCTTCCTTCTCGATTATTTATAAACAATCAATTTTTGTCGAAAGGCTGCTGTATTAATCTTGACTAAACAGTTATTAGGATTCACATATATTTCGTTCCATGCCCTCTCAAGCAGCACTTATTTGTTTCCAACGAGAAAACGTTTGTCATCGCTACCTTAAAGACGCCCTTTCAGAAGCAAATGACCACAAAAGTATTCTTGAAGCACGCAGTCACATTCCAATGCCTTCAAGAATATTTCCTTCCAGTTATAACTGAAAACAGATTAGAAAATTTCTGTCGTTTCTCTCCTTACAGATTATGCTAAATAGCTTCAGGAAAAAAAAGCTTCCAACATTTTATTTACGTCAACACGGTTGCATGCCTTTATGAATGCTTCGTGTCATGTTTTTCTGCATAATGTCTTGGTTTGGTTTGGTTTATGGGGTTTAACGTCCCAAAGCGACTAAGGCTATGAGAGACGCCGTAGTGGAGGGCTCCGGAAATTTCGACCACCTGGGGTTCTTTAACGTGCACTGACATCGCACAGTACACGGGCCTCTAGAATTTCTCCTCCAAAGAAATTCTAGCCGCCGCGGCCGGGATCGAATCCGCTTCTTTTGGGTCAGCAGCCGAGCACCATAACCGCTGAGCCACCGCGGCGGCCATAATGTCTTCCGAAGTCTTCGACACTTCTATCCATTTGCAAACGATGCCTCAAGTATTTCGCTACAAAATGTCTTTTGCAGTCTTTGGTACTAATATCCATTTAGTAGCCATACCTCAAGTATTTTGAAACCGGACGACGTGTCAAGAAATTTGAAGGCACTGTACGAAATTGAATTTCTATTCAAATTTTGATCATACCACCATCATTTTCAAAAGCTTTAATACATATTTTTTAGCGCACTTTGCAGAAGGCTTCATTTTGCTCGTGTGTTTCACCGCTGAATTGCGGCCTGAGCGGATAATGATTTTATTTTTCCTTATATGGTTACTTTTCTGCTATCATATACTACTGATAACTGCCTGAACGCAAAGTTGCCGCGTAACAGCAAACGCTTAAGCAGCTGATTTCATTTTTTCTCTCATATGACAAACTTTCCCCTTTCATATGCTATTGATAACAACCGGAACGCAAAATTCCTGAATAACCGAAAACGCTTAAAAAGAAACTTACACAGACGTGGCAGTAAAAAGCACTGTATTAAGTACAGCTTCAGTTCTTCGAGTCAGCCAAGTAGAGCCAAGAAGCAGTGAAGAAGCATACATATTATACACTGAATCTACAACCAGGAACGAATGCGCTTTCCCAATAGGATACAGAATGGTTAGTGACACATTCCAGGAGCATAATATCACTGCCATGTGTATGTACAGGTGTGCTCACGCACATGTGCCTTTCCTTGTTAATGTAATATGCTTCACATATTTCTCTTGTTACCGAATCTTTTACAGAACTTTACTTTTATTGAAAAGTGGAGTAAAAGCATTTTTGTTGGAGGAAGTGGAATTGTTCTAGCAAGAATCACTGTTATTTAAAACCGGAATAGAAAAAAGGAGCATCATTTGAATACGTGCTGTGCTGGCATACTCGCGAGCTTAGGCATTCTCGAGGTTTGTCCCATGTGTTCTTACCGCAAGTAAGAGGGGTGCCGCAGACCGAAACCTTACCTCGTGGTGCAAACCGCACTTTATGTATCAGTTGGCGCAAATTTTACTCTTTTCTGTTATTGTTTTAGCGCAAATTTCTTCTAGTGAATTTTCTTCAGCCCAAATGATACTTCAACCCAAGTCTAGTTTGTACCTCGTTTAGAGGGTACAGCTGATGAGTGTACGGTGTTAATGCGTAGTTATTTTTCTCCCCACTGAAAGGATGCGGTGGTGCGAACTCGCCAAAATACTTACTGGTAAAAGCAAACTGGCTACAGACACGAGGTGGAAGCCTTCTTTTTGGCTTCTGACAAACTAGGAAAGGTTTCGCTACCTTTGCGGAGGAGGCTGATAAAAAAAATAAAGAACACACACACGATCCGACAAAAAGCACAAACACGACGATTTGTGTAGTCGTGTGGCTGCTCCGTCCCTTCGCTGTGTTCCGTTTATTTACTTTTTTTTCATGAATATGTACCAACTGACCCAGATTTCAACTCTACTGCTTAAACACGTGAGTACGTCAGCAGAACACGCCTTTAAAAGGTGCTCTTTCGTCTAATCCTGCTTCACAGCGATTTCCCTGCCAACAATTCTAATTCCGCGAACAGAAATACATGCACAACTCTTTTTAAAACAAGTAAATTTATGCATAGGCGCAAAGAGTAGTTAAGGACAAAAACATAGGAGGCATATCATATTCGCAACGCAAACGTCGTATGCGTGAGCACTCCTGTTGTTCTCATAGATGACTGTGAAATTGTGTCTGGGTTCCTATAGTAAAGGTGGTCTTGTGGATATCGTCAGGCTTTACTCGCACTGTGAGAAAGTCGGACTTCACGTCCAAAACGGTGAAGTACTTCCAGCCGCCTCTCATGATGTCATCGATGACATCTTCCATAATTAGCTTCGGATACGGCGGATTGATGGTCTTCTCGTTCAGTTTTCTGTAGTCGTGAACCATCCGTTGAGGCGTGGTCGGATGGTGAGGCTGATCCACCACAATGGTAGGAGCGCAGTACTGGCTGTAGCTGGGTTGGATGATCGCTTTGGTTAGGTAGTCATTGACTTGTTCCTTCATAAAGTGGAGGTTCGTAGGGCCAGATCTGTACGGTCTTGACGCGACAGGAATGTCGTCCCTGAGTTCAATACTGTGCTCAACATGCTGACAGAGCCCCAGAGCATGTCTTTGTAGTGAATGCTTTATGGTGGCGCTTCAAAATTGTGCGGAGCTCATCCTTTTCGTCAGCGTCTGCGTCGCGGGTCATTTTGGACACAGCCTCTTCAACATGATAAGCGAGATCTTCGTCAGGACCGGGTTCTTTCGAGTTAATCCTTACAAATCCGGTGTCGTTTGCTGCATCGTCTTGGATCTTGCGATTGCTGAAGGCTGTTATTAACGTCTCTCCAACAGGGTTCGTATCGTGTGCACCTGGCGCATGAACTGGGGACTCACTCACCGATGGCTGTACGGAGACCAGGGTGACGTCGTTCGAGGGGTGAAACATGATGTCGACGTTCGCTGCACGCCGCCAATCCGAACCCAGAATCAGGTCCATGACACTTGACAAGGGAGCGATCACTACCTCTTCGAGACGCACGGTGGATGGATCCGACGGTCACTTCCAAGGTGGCCACGCTCGCTGGACTGATGCATCGGTCAAGCACTTCTATCTTTTCGGGAGACGTGTAGGGTCGGGGTCGAACGTCGGGTCCAACGGAGCTCTCGTTGAGGACGGACACGTTCGAACCGCTGTCTTTGCAGACTCTCACCGGTCGGTTTTTGATGAAGCCCTTCACGATAGGTAAGGTGCCGCCCGTCGATTGCAGGAAACAGTTCGCTTGCCTGTTTGTTGGCCCGATATTGAGTGCTTCGTTAGTTCTGGATCCTCGGCGTCGTTCTGCACGGATCGTGGCTTCTGTTTTCGGCCTTGTGCAATCCCTTGACAGGTGCCCAATGTTGCTGCAGTTGAAGCAGGCTCGTGCTCGCATGACTCTACCTGGTTCTCGCTGGTCCCGCCGCCTTGACTGCTCGCCTGGATCACTGCTTCCGTAGTCCGCCGCCGCTCTGGACTCGTCGCTGCTCCTCCGCTGGTTTCGCTGCCCCAATGCAGTTTGCCTGAATTGCGCCGTTACTGTCTTACGCCGCCTGGTGTCGAGCAGCGCTGCGCGGTCGATCAGATCGATGACGCTGCTGCAAGGCTGTGCAGCGAGGGGATTAGCCCAGGTGTCCTCGTTGATTGCGCTGAGAATCAGCGAAATTCTTTCTTCATTCGCAAGCGGGTAGGGGGACTTGTCAAGAAGAGCATTTTTGGAGTACATATAATCGACGAGGGTCTCCGAACTGCGCAGTCTTCGAGCAGTCTGCAGGTCCAGAAACTCATGCATTGTAAGCCTCTGGTCGAAACGCGCGGCGAAGGCATGCTTCCAGTAGTCCGACGTTTCGTAAGTCATACCGTAAGAGCTGTGCCAGTCCTTCGCAGCTCCTTCCAGCCGAGTTGCCGCCGTCGCGAGCGTCAGTGATGGGGACCATTGGGTCAAAGCAGCGACGAGCTCCACTTGCGAGATCCAAGTCTTTGCGTTTCTTTGAGCACTATCGTTGTACTCGGGGATGGCGGACGCTGTATCGTTCGTAGACTGGATCAGCACGGGCGAAGCTGGCGCTGACATTCTCGTCAATGCCTACGTCATCTGTAGCTGCGGACGAGCGAACATAGCCACAACTTCGTTCAGGCTTGGCGTACCCTCGGGAGCTGTAGCGGCATCGTTTTCCGGTGAGGACTGAGGAGGTGTGCCGCGATAGGTCTCTGTCGGCCGTTGGTTTGCTGCCGCGGTAGGGGCACGGACTCCCTCATGACGTTGGGAAGCCGTTTCGTGCCCAGTTCGTGTCGGCAGCTCGTGTCGTTGTTGGGCTAGAAGCCGTCGTATTTCGTCAACCTCGGCCCGCAGCATATCGATCGCAGCCGGTGCTTTCGAGTCCGCTTCTCCGTGGTCATCGCCATCTGTTCCGCCCTGGCTGGTCGCTGAGTCGGACGTGGTTGCCGGAGCCTGGAGGCGAGCGTTGTCGTCCAGAAGACGAGTCACGAGATCGTCCTTTCGGCCGGTGCACGGGAACCCGCGGGTTCTCAACTCGTCCGCCAGTCGCTGCTTCTTCAAGGCATTCGATTTCGCAGGAGACCCGATGAATGTGGACTCAGAGCTCACCGACGGCGTTCTGCTGCGCTCCGCGATGTCCACTCTTTCTTAGTGCACGGGAGGTTCCTCTGCAGATCCACTCGGCTGCGCCATGTTAGCAAGAAGTGGCCGGATTCTTCTCGAAGAAAGCAAACTGGTTTCTTTAAGGATACCAGAATACAAGAAGTTACGGATACTACAGTAAGATAACGGTCGTTGATACGTAGGAGGTTCGGCGGATCTGCAGAGTTGGGAGGGCTTTGCCGTCGCGTCTCGTTTCGTCGGCATCTCTCGGTCCTCTCTTGGGCCTTGCTCGAAGCATCCGTCGCTACGTGATGTTGCGTTCTGCGCCAGCCGAGCGGGACGGCGCCGGCGTTCTGGGCAGAGCGCTAACGAACGCCATATAGGAATTACTAGAGCATTGTACAAGACACACCCACATAGAGGTATCGGATTCGAGGGCGAAGTGGTTGCCTTTTCTTCTACACCATGCTGTATTGTGCATCATCTAGAATCTACAGGTATACGCCATCACTTCTCACTTCCTTTAACAAAGCCTTGCAAAAGAACACATTCCCTGCTTCGCCTTCCTTGGATTGAGGTAGTGTTGTCTTCTTTCGTAATGAACAACTCGATAATGATTTGTGCGTTTTTTTTGTCCCTGCAGCCGCCACTTTTCCCAGCAGTAATAGTAATTTTTTGTGCTAGTTCTGTCTGAAAACTTATTCTTGGTGCATTTGGTTAGACAAAGCCTGAAAAAAATATCACCTAGCTCTATTGTCATCACCTTTTTGAAAGCCCACTGAATGGTTTCATTTTATATCCAATATATCAGCAGGAAAAAAAGTGCTCGAACTACAGCTGCTCTTTCTTGCTGGAAGCCTCAAGCTCCACAGGTCACTAGCCTGTGCGCGACAAGAGAAACTGAAAGGAGCAGCTTGCAAAACGTCTTAGGAACAGATACAAAACCGGATTGTCAAGGAAATTTAATTCATAGAAAACATTAGAAACAAAACGAAATGTCAGATGATATACACTTGTCGCAAAACGCTAGCTTTAATGCCAAGTGTGCTAGAAGTTCATTGATATCTTTTCGGAGTTGAGGCGCTTTTTGAGAAATAAAACTTATTTCTTTGAAATGATTATTTCTCTTTTTTAGAACTCGATATGCTATCCAGATTATTCAAGAGGCCCACCTTTTTAAATAAAATTTGGACGACGATTAAGCTTCGCATTTAGGAGTGGACCGCAACAGTGTGTCGCAGTCTGCCAGGGAGTCGGCGGAATGCCATCGCCCGTTCGGCGGTACGCCTAGCCCGTCCGACAAATCGCTCAGAGTCTCTAGGAGACCTCTCAACACACTCGATGCCACGAACGACAGCATATCTTAAATATTAATATGCGTGGAGCCCACCGTAATTAATAACAATGTAAGTTTTCAGAATTTCGAAGGCGCGTTTCCACTCGGCGCTGTAGGCCAACAAGTTTTTATCCCATCGCACCAAATATGGACATACTCCTTCGTGAAGCTTGCAGGCAAAGAAAGCTTTCCAGTGACCGTAACTCTTCGATATACCCAAAATCTGTTGGACCACAACACCGAGGGTAACCGTGTTCTCAAAATTTAGTAAACTCGTATGGATATTACTTACGGTGGGCTACAAGTCTCTCAATAAATAAGGAGCCTAACAGTAATAGTTATAAGGTTAACTATTCAATATTAGTTAAATATCCTGCTGGTTAGCACGTCTTGGCTGTATTCTGGTGTTATGCACTGCTGACAATGCGATGCAAAGAAAGTGCACGTCGAAATCTAACGACCTTTTTTTTAAGTGGTAGAAAGTCATAGATGAAACGCATTGTGTATTATTATAAAATATTCCTTAAAAAACCTCCAGGACATTAAAACATCTACTCAAGTTTGTTCTAGGTAAGATAATCGCGTCTTTCTTTCATAGCGAAAACTCTGCCTCAGAGAAAGCAGCAAAAACTCTGCTTCACGAGCACAGCCGCAAAAAGCCCGTTCGGCGCTGAGGCCTTAATTTTTACCTTGACTCTCAACAAAAATATAAATAGTGTCAAGCCTGGGATTCGATCCCGTGGCGGCTCAAGCAGGTGAACTTCGCTGGTCACGGCTCGACAGCACTATGCCATCGCCGCAGTGCAACACACTCTACTTTGTGCATTTCACATCGTAGTCTTCATCAATTTCCATCTGCCGGGCAAATAGATCAGATCAGATTGACTTCGGTCAGAGCTTAACTTGCGTCTAATATCGTCGCCAGACGTGCCGACAACCCAGCAAAGCAAAACCATAAGCCAATCAGGCTAAACACCTGCTTTCGCATGTCTAACCGGTTTAAATCCCTTAAATGTGCACTGAAGAGGATTCTGAACTCGTCTTTTTGCCGCGGGAACTCGATCTACACGTTCCGAGCATTCTTATGAACTTCGACTTATTGCCCTGTGTGGCCGATTTCCCTAATTAAATCGAATTAACGTCCGGCTCCCGCCTTTTTTTTAATTCTCTCTCGTACGGTGGGCGGAGTCGACCAACGCGGGGAGTGCCTTTCACCCAGTCCCGTGGCGGCTTGCCGCTCTGCCATCGGCGGAGTAATACGTAGTAGTCCGTAGAAGCAAATAGTCCGCGCGTATTTTTATTTCTGCGGGCTTATTTTGCGGTTATATTATCTGCAAATGAAACTATTTATTCACGGACAACTAAAAAAAAACAAAATTAAGCGAAAGCAAAGCCTCCACGGAGCTGGCTGAAGGGCACTCCACGCGTTGGTCGACTCCGCCCACCGTACGAGGCAGAATTAAACAAAAAGGCGGGAGCCGGACGTTAATTCAATTTGATTAGGGAAATCGGCCACACAGGGCAATAAGTCGCAGCTTCTAAGAATGCTAGGAATGTGTAGATCGAGTTCCCGCGGCAAAAATACGAGTTCAGATTCCTCTTCAGTGCACCTTTAAAACTTTTCACTTCTTCCTTCTCTTTTGCAGTCTAACGAAAAGACACTAGGTACTGTGCTCTTTAATTTTAGACCTAAAAGAACCGAACGGATCTCTGGATTCTGTGTGGAGAATTTTCTACTCCAGTGATGGGCCCTTAATTCCAGCCTATGTTTTTTTTTTACTGGGCACAGATGGAGAAAAGATAGCTTACCGACACGGTTAGTACCAAATAAGGTTGATTTCTGCGGCGGGTACAGAATTGAAGGTCTGCTACTGTGTCCCATTTATACATTTTATAGCCGATGTTATATAGTTATACTAGTCCAACATAACGTCAGTAAAATATTCGTGGTTTATTCCTGCGCTTGTTACCAGCCCTAAAATCACCAATCTTTATAGTGCAAAATATTTCAGTCATGCTTCTCGTATCACGCACAGGTGAGGTTGCTTGCAATATGACACGTATATTGTGCATCCCAAGCAACTTGACATTTAAAGGTATAAATGGTATTTTCTTACTCAGGACAAGCCCAGAAAATTTCATAGTCCCCATAAAGTTGTCAACATCCCCGGTGAGAAAATTGAAACTCTCACTGAAAAGAACTTGAAATGCTTGTCTCTCAGGCCACCTGTTATGTAAAACCGGCCGGTGGGCTCCGCAGATTACGAAAAAAAATTTCCAGCCAGCCAAACTGCGCCGAGGTATTTCAACAAATCATCGTTCCTTTCTACAATGGCTGTCATATTGAGAATAAGAAACAAAATAAGCTTAAAGAGGAAATATAATTTTCAATCCCTTCACGAAGGGCTGATAAATGGTTTAATTGAAAACATTTTCCCCTCCTCCAGCCTAAGCACACGTTTCAGAAGAAACTAACAATGAAAATTCTTTTCGAATCAAAGGTCAAAGTCGCATGCCTTCACGAATACTTGCTATTTGTTCTCATTGAAAATACTGTGCAAAATTTCTGCTTCCCAATTCACAGATCGTTCTATATAGATAGAAAAATAAGCATTGAATATTTCATTGACGTCAACAGAGTGAAATGCCTTTAAAAAGGCTTCATGCTGTTTTGGTCAAATATATCTTCCACAGATATCGGCACTCAAGTTTCTTTTGGAACCCTTGCAGAAGGTATTTCGCAGAAGAAAGAAGTCAGCAATCATTTTGTGTCAGGAAATTCAAATGAAAAGAATAACATAATTCGCGTTTCCGTTTTGAATGCTACCCAGGTTGGTTCGAAAATTATTTTTAAGTATTGTTGTTTAAGCGCACTCCGCTCAGAGCATCAGTGCGGTCGTCTTCTTCACCGTTCCTAGAGTGGCCTAGGAGGGAGCTGATGGGATATTATGGCATTTGATTCAATTTACCATATCATACGGCAAACAAAACAACCAGCATTCAAACTTCTTGAGTTGTCTAGAACGTTTAAAAAGCAGCCGAGACATACGTAACAGTAAGAAGCACTGGATTAAGTGCAAACTCGCTTCTTGATTTTCTTTTACCTTTATGTCCGTTGGCCGCAAAGTTTGATCCCGCTTTCGTATACACGCCAGATGACAGTTCAGAAATCAACTAAGATAAATTTGTTTAATGTTAACTTTTTTTGCTTCCTAGAAATATATTGGTTACCATATGATATTGAGGATATTGGTTGCCATATGATATGGGAAAATTAATCAAATCCCCAAAATATCAAATCAGCTCCTGCCTAGGCCACTCTAGGAACAGTTAAGCAGACGACAGCATTGATGCTCTGTGCAGAGTGCTAACTTGTTAACTTGTTTTGCTTCCTAGAAATATATTGGTTACCATATGATATTCAGGATATTGGTTGCCATATGATATGGGAAAATGAATCAAATCCCCAAAATATCAGATTAGCTCCTGCCTTGGTCACTCAAGGAACAGTTAAGCAGACGACTGCATTCATGCTCTGAGCAGAGTGCACTTAAACAACACTACTTAAAATAACTTTCGAACCAACCTTGGTAGCATTCCAAACGTAACCGTGGATTCTATTCGGCTCATTTTATTTTAATTTCCTGACACAAAAATATTGCTGACTTCTTTCTTATGCGAAATACCTTCTGCAAGACTGCCACAAGAAACTTGAGTGCCGAAATCAGTTGAAGACATTTTTGACAGAAACAAAATGAAGCATTCGTAAAAGCATTGCACCCTGTTGACGTCAATGAAATGTTGAATGCTCTTTTTTCTGAGTTTCTGAGTCTATACAGCATGATCTGTGAATTGAGAAACATAAATTTTGCAGGGAGTTGCAGGAGAAACACTCTTTCAGGAGAAACACTGTCGAGGGATTTTTAGAACGCGGCGTGTCGGCAGTGGTGCGTCGGACAGCGGAGCGCCGTGCGTGCCAGCCCCGCGTTGCGCGTGTGCGGTGCGTATGCTGTGCGCTAGCCAGGCACGAGGAGCGGATAGCTGACGTGTCAGCAAACCGAGGTGTAAAGGAAAACACCGCACCACAGGTCTGCTCGTTCAAGCATGGAAGTGGCAGCTCTCGGACGTTGGGTCCGAGCTGCCACTGGCTTCCCTTGGATCATCGACGCAAGACCATTGAGCCTCATTCAAGCGTGGAGGTGGCACCCGTCAGACTTCGGATCTGTGCTGCCGTGGACTTCCCTTGAGTCAACGACGCAGGCCTACTGCGATCGCCACTTTGCTGCCACGGCTTCCTTGGATGGGCTGCATAGGCCTACGGTGTGTCGGGACGCCGTCGACGGGGCCTGGCTTCGGTTTTCCAGCTGCAGCTGCCCAGTTCTTGGGGGCGACTGACAGGAGTTCGTCAGCATCTCCCGTGTTCATCTCCGTTCCTGCCCTCCTGGTGCTCTAGTACCGCTTCCCTGGCGCAACGTCAGCGACGCATCGCAAGTCGACAACCCGCGTCTGTGCTGCCTGCAAGGCATTCCCACTCCACCTGAGACGCTTTGTACCCGGTGAACTCTCTCCTTTTTGTCCCTAGTGTTGTACGCGTTTCTAGCGTGTGTTTTCCTTGGTGTTTTCGTTTCTTTTATTGGTTCCTTTCCTTTAATGTATAAACACGGCTTCGTTTTGTTTTGTTTGATGCGTTTGTTTTTCTTCTTCGAACCTGCACGCGAAAGCGTTCCCCTTCAGCAGTTGTGGACGCGTCACCCCGATTCTCGACAGCCAGAAAAGCGCAAAAATTAATAATTGTATACCTCGTATTTTGAAATAGATTGGTCATCTTAAGAAAAGTTAAACAAAAGCCTCCAAGTGTCTTCAAAACGCTAGTTCTTTCTGTAAACTTATCTGTCGTGCATTCGGTTACAGAAAGCTCAGAACACTCATCCCCGTATTGACCGTACACTGAGCGCTCTCATTAACACATTAGTAAGATGGAAAGTTGGGTGAGTTGAATCTCATTCATGATGAAGTTAGCGCCAAAAATGAGGACTATAGTAGTAGAGAAGGCACAACACGAGCGCTTTTTCGCAAGTAAAACTTTTGATGTAAGAACACATGATATATACCTATCTCGTGATAAAATCAAAGGAACATACATGACAACGTCAAGATAAACCTTAGAGGGCGATACATCTAAAGAGTGCTTGGCAACATAAATGATGCAAAAACAGGAAACTTCATGGTCACAATCACGAAGAGCACACAGAAATGCCCCCCCCCCCCTCCAAAAAAAAAAACAAAAACAAAAAGGACGGAAGCAAAGGAATATTAATTCCACATGTGGTCCAGGTATGCTAGCTCCTTTGCTGTTGAAGAAATTGACGGTGCGCTTATGCATGTATTTCCCTGTCAAGAAATATAGTAAGCCTCCGTAATTTCGCGCTCCAGTCATTCTTTACGAACATAAAGAACGACTACAGCACGAAATTACGGATTACAGAGAGAGAAATTTTCTTCTCTTCTTCTTTAGTCCTCGTTTTTGGCGCTAACATCAACATGAGTATCATTAACACATACAGTATAGCAGTAGGAAGATGAGTTCGCGAACTCCAGCTGCTCTTTCTTAATCGATGCCTCAAGCTCCCAAGGTCACTAGCCTGTGCGCGACAAGATGAGGAACTGGCAGGAGAAGCTTGTAAAACATCTTAGGGACAGGATACAAAACCGTATTTCGAAAAGAAATTCAATGTATAGGAAACATCGCCAAACCGAACAGAAATGTCAGGTGTTAAATACCGGCAGCAAAATGTTAACCTTAACGCCTAGAATGCCGGAATTTCATTTAATTCTTTTGGGGACTGAGGCGCTTCTTGAGAAATGGAAATTTTTCGCTGAAGTGGTTACTTGTTATTTATTTCGAAATCGCTACGCTAACCATACGACTACGGAGGCCGTTTTTAATAATGTGGTATAATTGTTGCTTTCGAGTACCTTCTTAAGAACACCCCCTTCACTGAGGAGAAACGTTCTAAACTGACAGGCAATGCGGGCCATAATATGTTGCCGGCGGTTGCTGTTTTGGACACAAAGCAAAAGACCAAAATGTACTTGCGCATTTTACAATCAAGTACATTTCCTATATGTTAGAGCGAGGGAAAGCGTCTGAGATCACATTTAACCTTTATAACAGTCTGCAGAAGTCGTCATAATTTGTGCCCCTTGTTTATGCGCTTTGTATTGAGCAATGTTTGCGAAAAACGACCTTAAGGAGACCCAGAAGATTGGCGCGATCAAGACCGCAGAGGACAAAAGATGAAAATATGTTTTCGCGCTAATGGTACACCATCTGTAATTCTTTTTTTCTTTATTCTTGTCCTCTACCTCTAGTCGTACGGACAGCATTCTTATAGGAAATAAATTGACGCATTCTGTCACTACTCCGGGATTAATAACACATCCCAGATAACAACCGGTCTTGTAATGATTCCTGTAGAATGTTCAGTGAGGATAAATGCATATTTATGGGGCAGAACTCCTTACTGGAGAAAACAATTGCTTTATGAACACGAGAAATTCTTATACTGTGTTGCCGGGGGCTGAGATTCGAAATACTATTATAAACATGGTCATGAAACTTTTTCAAACCGCGTCAGGATGCACTACACGTAAATATTTTAACTCAATATAGAAGACAAAAGAACGATTGAGTAGTGTTTCGTACCTCACTCATGTCTCGCTTGGGTGCCGCAGCCACCTATGCTCTGAAGGTAGAATCATTTTTGCAACAGCAATTTTTATTAGAGCAATTTTGAAATAATCTTTTAATTCAGTATGCTTATTATGTTTCCTTATGTTTTACAAAACTAGCAAAACTGGGTTTCTTTAGTTACAAGCGCGCTTTCTTCGGCATAGCATTGTCAGTGGTGTAGCATATCACAATACAGCTGAGAAATGCTAACTAACAGGCTGGTTAAGTTATATTGAATAGTTAACCTTATATCTTTGACTGTTACGCTCCTTTACTGTTTAAAGGTGCGTAGCCCACCGAAAGTAATATCCACACAAGTTTTTAGAATTTCGAAAGCGCGTTTAAACTCAGAGCCACACACCAAGAAACTCTGACGTCGCACCAAATATATAAATGCGCTTTGGAGAAGCTTACAACGAAAGCAACATGCCCAGCGCACGTAACTCTTCTAAATAGCCAAAATTTGTTGGGAAGCAGTGGGCTACACGCCGCTCAATGCTACACGCCGCTCAATAAATAAGAATCCTGTCAGTAATGGTTAAAGGGTAACGAATCAATATTATCTAATATGCCTAATATGTTGGTTGGTTTATGGGGTTTAACGTCCCAAAGCGACTAAGGCTATGAGAGACGCCGTAGTGGAGAGCTCCGGAAATTTCGACCACCTGGGGTTCTTTAACGTGCACTGACATCGCACAGTACACCGTCCTGAAGTACTAGTGCAGCCGCCTTCTTCATATGTGGGAGGCCAAAGCTAGTATGGAAAAGCGATTAAAGAGACAAAAGTGGAATCGCAATCTCAGAAGACGCCTAGCGCGCCACAACAAAGAGATTGAGGCATATGCACTTAGACTCTGCGATCAGAACTGGGAAACAATGTGCGACCATGTTGAGGGCAATATCGGCCTCGCCAAAACAAGGAACCTCCTTCGGCACCTCCTCCATCCAGAACGTAGTAAATTAACACAGCGACAAAATTTACAGAAATTAGGTTATAAATTTGAAGGTTCGGAGCAGGAACTTCTCGATGCAATTCGTTGTCGATATATAGGCTGCGCCACCGAAACTTCCTTACCGCGCTATGAGGGTAAATCCAACAGCGAACTAGACGCCCGCCGCCGCGGTGGCTCAGTGGCTATGGTGCTCGACTGCTGACCTAATAGACGCGGGTTCGATCCCGGCCGCGGTGGCTAGAATTTCTATGGAGGAGAAATTCTAGAGGCCCGTGTACTGTGCGATGTCAGTGCACGTTAAAGAACCCCAGGTGGTCGAAATTTCCGGAGCCCTCCCCTACGGCGTCTCTCATAGCCTTAGTCGCTTTGGGACGTTAAACCCCATAAACCAAACCAAACCGAACTAGACGCCCCTATTCACGAATTCGAGGTTCGAGCAGAAATACTAAAACTGAAAACCAAATCAGCCCCCGGACCCGATGGTGTAACCAACAAAATGCTTAGAAACCTAGATGACAAATCTATAACGGCGCTGACCAATTTCATGCAAGAATGCTGGGAGAAGGGTGAGATTCCCAAACAATGGAAAACCGCTAAGGTAATTTTCATACCTAAGCCAGGGAAACCGCTCAATCTAGAAAATCTAAGGCCTATATTCCTCACATCTTGCGTTGGAAAACTGATGGAACATGACATACAAACGCGACTAAACAATTTCATGGAAGACAACTACTTATACCCCCATTCAATGATAGGTTTTAGATCGCATTTGTCCACGCAAGATGTCGTGATACAGCTCAAACATGACATATTAGACACTAAGTCGCTGGATGCGAAAGTAATAGTGGGGCTTGATCTCACTACAGCTTTCGATAATGTAAAACACGTGGCGATACTAGAAAACCTGGCTCTTTTAAACGTCGTGGAGCGCACATACAACTACATTGCCAATTTCCCGTCGGGCAGGATAGCGCGCATCCACTTTGGTGAAAGTCAGCCTCAAGACCAGGGTGTCGAACCGGAACTGAACCCGAACCCGAAACCGGAACCGAACCCGAATTTTCGCCCGGAACCGGAACGGAACCGAACCGATATTTTTTTCGCCATCTTGGAACTGAACCCGAACCGGAACGATTCAAAGGAACCGTTCCGAACCGGTTCGGGACCCGGTTCAGCCCCACTTTTTTTTTGCATCCCGGCATGTGTGTTGTTTTCCGACAAAATGAAATGATCTATCGCATAGACTTACCTACCCGTAGCTGTCTGCGGTGGGAAGTGCGAAAATGGTACCCAGTATATGCGACAGCAAACTTACAGGAGGTCTGGTGCCTGGGAAGAAGCCTAATTGACGCTTCCGGAATGTACTGCCGCCAATTCTAAACACTTGTACGTTAACTTTATGTGAAATCTTGAGTTATTACTCCTCCCTTTAACATATTTGCGTAAATCTTTAAACAAAATGTTAGGACTGTTCTAACTCAGTAAAGTACTTAGACACCAAACTTTTGCTTGCGTGCTTTCTTCTTTCAAACAATGCGTTAGACGTTGGTGTACATGGAGCACCGCGTGGACCAAGACATAATAAATAACTTATGTTTGAATTTCTTCTTTACCGTGTTTGGGTTTCACAAACTTAACGATGGATGTGACGTGTGGTCAAAATTAGGTTGCGTGAGGTGCTATAAAACGGCAATATAACTGCGTATACGTCGTTCGTTGTAATCATAGGTTTTGAAGTTGGCTGATATAAGTGCTACAGTGAGTCAAACCAACGTATCAGCGTTTGTATTAGTTTTCCCGAGCCTCACGTGACCTAATGTTGAACTCACGTCAAAGCCATCATTCGGCTGATGAAACCCAAACAGCATGGGAGAAAAAATTATTTTCTAAATTACTTTGTGGCAGTAGGCGAATACCACACGGTGATGCATGTATTCTAATACCTATGGCGTCATTTGAAAGGAGAAAACACGCAATAAAACCGATTGAGAACGCCTTCCTTTTCTTTGCGTCATTTCCCACCAATAGACGAAATATTAGCGCGAGGACCCAACAATGTTGTGATGGTGGTTTCTGAGGAAGGGAAATGGCGCAGTATGTCTCACTTCTTGATGAACACCTGAACCGCGCCGTAAGAGAGGGAGGAAGGTGGGAGGGAAAGAAAAATGAGAAACAAGCGCAGTAGAGATGGTCTCCGGAATAATTTCTACCAGCTGGGGATCCTTAAAGGGCAACTGCATAGGTTTTAGAAAATGACGAGCTTAAAAGGGTCGAATGTGTGAAACTTCCAGGTGAAGTATGCGATGTCCTATTGGCCTAGCATTTGAAACGGTGACGTAATCACCAATTAAAATTGCGGCAGCCTTCAAGCTTTTCCGCAGCGCACAACGCTAAGTGGGGGATGCATGATGACGTCATCGATAGTATCCGTACATTTCCATCACATAAACGAATGCTTTGAAGGAAAAAAACCAACGGAACTGAAGTCAAAGCCCGCCGAACGTTGTTTAGAAGCGTCCAACGAGGCACGGCAGGGCGTGGCTGACGGCAGCAGTAATTTGAAATCATACCTTCCGGACATCACACTGGACTTCCCCGCGCTCCTTTGTTGGTTGGTTGGTTGGTTTATGGGGTTTAACGTCCCAAAGCGACTAAGGCTATGAGAGACGCCGTAGTGGAGGGCTCCGGAAATTTCGACCACCTGGGGTTCTTTAACGTGCACTGACATCGCACAGTACACGGGCCTCTAGAATTTCTCCTCCAAAGAAATTCCAGCCGCCGCGGCCGGGATCGAACCCGCGTCTTTTGGGTCAGCAGCCGAGCACCATAGCCACTGAGCCACCGCGGCGGCCACTCCTTTGTTGCTTTGAGGAGAAGTGCAAAGTACAATCGTAGATTACGTCACTATTTTAAATGGTAGTGCAAAAAACTTAGCATGCTTTACCTACAGCCTATATAGATTTGAATCCTCGACTATCGCGAAATTCTCAAAAAGTGGCGCAGTTGCCCTTTAACGTGCACTGAATCGCGCAGCGCACGGCGCCTTTTGCGTTTCGCCTCCATCGAAACGTGGCCTCCGGGGCCAAGTTCGAACTCGGGTACACCGAATAAGTAACCGAGCGCCCTAACCACTGAGCAACCGCAGTGGGTAGTGCAACATTTACTTTTGTGGGCGCTCATTGTTTAGACAGCAAGTTCTAGATAAAACCTCTCACGATGGGCCTCTAGGGCAATAAAAAAAATGGCTCAATGGCTGTGGAGCTCGGCTGCTGATCCCAAAAATACAAAAACCAGCGTGCTCTGTCGCACGTCGAAAATCCCCATCTGGTCTCCGTTAATCTGAAGCCCTCCACTACACCGTCTGTCATATAGCCCCAATGTCTACTCGACACGTTAAATTACTACTAGTATTAGCAAAAGAAGGATGTATAAATTGGTGCAGCTTCTTTTTTTTTTTTGTAGAATCCGCATATTCTTGTTTGCGCGCGACGGAAATAAGCAACGAAAGGCTGGTTCTCCTCGGTGGAGATGTACTAATAAGGAAAAAATTAAATACCGATTACACAAAATCCGGAAATACATGTGCTCGCTGGCATGCGATAGTGATTACGCCCAAAAAGATGCTACTGCGATGCAATGCAACTACGATGAAGTGATTTCGTTATGCCGATTCGCTGAAATCGTTCTGCTCCTAAGAAAGAATTGCTGCCAGTCGCCAGCGTGCGGTTCTATCCGCTGTTCTCGCACTGCTCGATCTTGAATTCTATCTGGCGACTTATATCTACTTTTCGCAGTCATATTGCCACGTATCATTGTAGTGTTTGTTCGTTCACGCTCAAGGCTGCAGGAAAGGGTTGTTATCACTTTTGTTCGTGACGCAAAAAACGACCAGACTAATCTCGACTATTCGCAGCCATGAAAGGCTGCATCTAGGTTTTTCCAGATTACCGTAGATGATCTTGACCTGTTATCTGGAAGTTTCCTTGCCGGCTTTAAATTGAGCGATGCCGCGAGCGGCGGGCATTCGTAGTTCGACGACCGCCGAGCACGCCTGTTGCTTACGCCGCCGCCGAGTGATTCAGTTCTTCTGAGGGCGCAAGTCAGCCCAAATAAAGAGCTTCGGTTTAAAGTCTTTGTTGCTGTCTTCCTGAACGCTGGACGGCCGTCACTACAACGTGACATCTGATGGAGGTGCTGGGTTGCCTCCCATGTTCCGGACACCCACTACAAGTCGAGACGCCAGCCCTTTGAGTCATCTACCGCAGGACCTGAGTCCAGTCCACCGCGCAAGACGACGCCTGCAAGGGGACGCACCTGAGTTCGGGACCCTGCCGGACCCTACCCGGAAGCGAAAGCAAGTACCAACGTCCATCATGACCTTGCCCCAGACGACCACTCCAATCATTCTGCAGCAGCCCCGGGTGCCACCAACCTTCGACGCTTCGCCTGGCGCCGACCCCGAGGAATGGCTGGAGCAGTTCGACCGTGTGGCTGTCTTCAACAACTGGGACGACGCCATGAAATTTAGGTACGTCTTCTTCGCCCTGGAGGGACCAGCAAGAGTCTGGTTCGAGAATGAGGAAGCCAGCCTTGCCAACTGGGAAACCTTCAAGGAACAGCTTCTGAAGACCTTCACAAACGTCGTGCGAAAGGAGAGAGCCCAGCAGCTGCTACAGTCTCGCATACAACACCCAAACGAGACCGTTGCAGTGTATACTGAGGAGATGAAGCGTCTCTTCCGGCGTGCCGACATGAACATGAAGGAAGAAGAGAAGGTGAAGTTGCTTATGCGAGGAGTTAAAGAGCAACTATTTGCCGGCCTCGTTCGCAACCCACCGAAAACCGTCGCTGAATTCGTAGAAGAGGCATCCACAATGGAGAAAACTCTCGACGCCCGAGCCCGCCAGTATGACCGCCAGCAGCGCTTTTTGTCAGCAAGCTGCATGGACACTGCTAACAATGATAACCTGCGGGAGGTTATACGTGAAGTTGTGCGAGAGGAGCTCCGACGGTTGCTGCCAACGGGAACGCAGCCGCAACTTTCATCGCTCACTGACGTCATCCGGGACGAGGTTCAACAGGCCTTGGGTGTGACGCCGACACCCACGCAGCCTCTGCAGCCCCCAGCCATGACTTACGCCGCAGCTGTGCGCCGTCCTGCACTTCGACGACGGGACCCAAGCCCCTATCAACCTCAGCCAGCTGCGTTGGACCGCCGCCCTCTCGCCCCAACCCGCCCGTCCTACGAGCGACGCGCGCAGCCGAGGAAATGCGACGAGCGGAGAACTCCCGACCAGCGCCGCCCACTATGCTTCCACTGTGGCGAAGCCGGTCACGTCCTCCGGCACTGCCCATACAGAAGACTGGGCATCCGAGGGTTCTCTTACGACGCTCCACGACCCCGACCCGGCCAGCGACCAGCCGAAATCGAGGAGTTTTTACGTCGGGAAGAATACTCATCGCCGAGCCGCCTATCACGTTCCCCGTCGCCATCGTCCCCGCGCTTTGTTTCTCCTAGCCGAGGTTATGCCGTGCGTGGACGCTCCCCCAGCCCACGAAGGTTAAACTAAATAAAGCAGCCTCTGGAGGTGAGGTTGCTTCTAAGCGCAATGACAAAGATCCTCCATCGACGAGTACTCAAGACCATGCCTCAACTACGACGACAACACCGACGACGACAACACCGACGACGACAACACCGACGACGACAACACCGACGACGACAACACCGACGACGACAACACCGACGACGACAACACCGACGACGACAACGCCGACGACGACAACGCCGACGACGACGACACCGACGACGACGACACCGACGACGACGCGGCCAGACTTGAAGCTTTTACCGCTGCCCAGTGAAGTAACGTCGCAGTACGCCCACCGCAGCCTCACTACTCGACGAAGCCGAGATCGGACACCGAAGACAACGTACAATACCAGAACGCGAACAAGTGACCTTGAAGTTACGGTCGACGGTCACGCGGTTACTGCCTTGGTGGACACGGGAGCTGACTACTCTGTCATGAGTGGCCCACTCGCTGTCCGACTCAGGAAGGTGACAACAACCTGGGATGGCCCGCTGATCCGCACCGCAGGTGGCAACCTGATTACGCCGTCAGGACGCTGCACCGCGAGAGTTACTGTAAATGGGAGAACCTATGCGACAACCTTCCTGATCCTACAGCAATGCTCGAGAGACGTGATTTTGGGAATGGACTTCCTGAACGAACATCGGGCGATCATCGACCTTCGATCTAAGTCGATCAAGCTTTCCACGGAAAAAGCCATACCTGTTGCGACGAGCGCGACTCATCACGTTGCCTTAAACGTCTTTGATGAAGCATTGAGCGTGCCGCCCCGATCAAGTGTTCTCGTCGGCATAGGTACTGGAGACATCGAAAATGCCGAAGGTGTTATCGAGGGGAACACCCAGTTACTCCTGGATCGAGGATTGGGCGTCGCGAGGGGAGTCGCCGAAATCCGAAATGGCCGAGCCCAGGTGTTGCTAACCAACTTCACCGAAGAATACCGGCATCTAAACAAAGGTACGACGATCGCTTTCCTCGACGAGCTGGCAGACATCAGAGACGTATTTGCCCTACCCGACCAACCTGCAGAACTATCTGAACAAGGCCATCAACCCACGTTCGACATCAACCCAGCATTACCCCGGAGCAGACAAGACCAAATACGCAGTCTTCTTCAAAGGTACACCGATTGCTTCTCATCAGCATCGAATGTGCGACGAACCCGGCTTGCCAAGCACCGCATTGTCACAGACGAACACGCACGACCACTGCGACAGAGCCCCTACCGCGTATCGCCGTTAGAACGCCAAGCTATCCGCAAGCAAGTTGAGGAAATGCTTCGTGACGACGTCATCCAGCCATCGAGGAGCCCCTGGGCAGCACCGGTCGTCCTAGTGAAAAAGAAAGACGGCAACCTTCGCTTTTGCTTCGATTACCGCCGCCTGAACAACATTACGAAGAAGGATGTCTACCCCCTCCCCCGCATCGACGATACACTGGACCGGCTGTGCAACGCTAAGTACTTCTCATCGATGGACCTGAAGAGCGGCTACTGGCAAATTGAAGTCGACGAAAGAGATCGCGAGAAGACTGCGTTCATCACGCCAGACGGACTCTTCGAGTTCAAGGTGATGCCATTCGGCCTCTGCTCTGCCCCAGCGACGTTCCAGCGAGTAATGGATACGGTGCTCGCAGGCTTGAAATGGCAGATTTGCCTAGTCTACTTAGATGACGTTGTTGTCTTCTCCTCAAGCTTTGAAGACCACCTCAGAAGGCTTCGGATAGTGCTGGAAACGATCAAGTCTTCAGGCCTGACACTGAAACGAGAGAAGTGCCACTTCGCTTACGAGGAGCTGCTGTTCCTTGGTCACGTCGTAAGCAAGGATGGAGTTCGCCCAGACCCCAAGAAGACGGCTGCGATCGCAGAGTTTCCACAGCCTAATGACAAGAAGGCTATACGCAGATTCCTTGGATTATGCGCTTATTACCGGCGATTCGTCAAGAACTTTTCGCGCATCGCTGAACCTTTGACCCAACTTACCAAGGCTGACGTGCCTTTTAAATGGGAAAGGCCGCAAGAGGAAGCTTTCAACGAACTGAAGCGCCGCTTACAGTCCCCTCCTGTGCTCGGGCACTTTGATGAAAACGCCGAAACCGAAGTTCATACCGATGCAAGCAGTGTGGGCTTAGGAGCGGTCCTCGTTCAGAAAAATGGCAGACAGGAGAAGGTTATCGCGTACGCTAGCCGTTCACTGTCGAAAGCCGAGGCCAACTACTCGACCATCGAGAAAGAATGTCTCGCCATTATTTGGGCCACGTCGAAATTTCGCCCCTACCTGTACGGACGACCATTCAAGGTTGTGAGCGATCACCATGCTCTGTGCTGGCTAGCCAATTTGAAAGATCCCTCCGGCCGCCTTGCTCGTTGGAGCCTGCGCCTTCAAGAATTCGACATAACTGTAGTCTACAAATCTGGCCGCAAGCATTCCTACGCAGACTACTTGTCGCGAGCCCCCGTCGACGCAGCACCGGAAGAGGAAGACGACGACGCTTTCTTAGGACCGGTAAGCGCGAGCAGTTTCGCGCAGCAGCAGCGCTCGGATCCTGAGTTGCAAAGCCTGGTTGATTATCTGCAAGGCAAGACCGCATCGCCTCCCCGAGGGTTCAAGCGCCAACTGTCGTCCTTCGTCCTTCCCAATAATGTCCTTCTGAAGAAGAACTTCGCGCCCAACAGGACAGTGCATCTTCTTGTCGTGCCCAAAAATCTCAGGCAAGAAATTATGCAGGCATGTCATGATGAGCCGACTGCAGGGCATCTCGGGATTGCTCGCACGTTGCACCGCATCCAGGAGAAGTACTATTGGCCGCGGCTAGCTACCGACGTTTCGCATTACGTGAAAACGTGCCGTGGGTGTCAACGACGCAAAACGCCTCCGACTAGACCAGCCGGACTCCTGAACCCCATACCACCGCCAACTAAGCCCTTTCAGCAAATCGGGATGGACCTACTCGGCCCCTTTCCTACTTCATCATCAGGTAACAAGTGGATCATCGTGGCCACCGACTACATGACCCGCTACGCCGAAGCAAAAGCGTTGCCTAGTGGTACCGCAACAGAAGTTGCAAAATTTTTTGTCGAACAAATTCTCCTCCGACACGGCGCACCCGAAGTACTCATCACAGACAGAGGAACAGCATTTACAGCGGAACTGACGCAAGCCATTTTAAAGTACAGCCAGACAAGTCATCGGAGGACAACTGCCTATCATCCGCAAACCAACGGACTCACAGAGCGTCTGAACAAGACCATCGCAGACATGCTCTCTATGTTCATCGACGCCGAACACAAGACGTGGGACTCTATTCTGCCCTACGTGATCTTCGCCTATAATACTGCCACCCAGGAGACAACCAGGTTTACTCCATTCCAGCTGGTATACGGCAGGAAGCCCACAACAACACTCGACGCAATGCTCCCGCACGTTTCCGACGAAGACAACCTCGACGTCGCCGCCTACCTTCATCGCGCCGAGGAAGCCCGAAGACTTGCACGGCTTCGCATTCAAGACCAGCAGCACACCGACGCCCGACGCTACAATCTGCGCCGACGAGACAGGCATTACAAGCCAGGTGATCGGGTTTGGATATGGACGCCAGTTCGCCGCCGCGGATTGAGCGAAAAGTTGCTGCGACGCTACTTTGGCCCGTACAGGGTTCTCCGTCGCATCGGTGACCTCGACTATGAAGTCATCCCTGACGGCACGACAGCATCTCAGCGACGCCGCCCACGCCCGGAAGTCGTACATGTCGTACGCCTGAAGCCATATTATGAACGCTGAAGGACTCGAAGTTTCATTCTCCGTGTTTATTTTCATTTTAAAGCATCGAGACGATGCTTCTTTGGAAGGGGGGTAATGCCACGTATCATTGTAGTGTTTGTTCGTTCACGCTCAAGGCTGCAGGAAAGGGTTGTTATCACTTTTGTTCGTGACGCAAGAAGCGACCAGACTAATCTCGACTATTCGCAGCCATGAAAGGCTGCATCTAGGTTTTTCCAGATTACCGTAGATGATCTTGACCTGTTATCTGGAAGTTTCCTTGCCGGCTTTAAATTGAGCGATGCCGCGAGCGGCGGGCATTCGTAGTTCGACGACCGCCGAGCACGCCTGTTGCTTACGCCGCCGCCGAGTGATTCAGTTCTTCTGAGGGCGCAAGTCAGCCCAAATAAAGAGCTTCGGTTTAAAGTCTTTGTTGCTGTCTTCCTGAACGCTGGACTGCCGTCACTACAACGTGACAATATTTTCCGTTCTTAGTGTCTGACGCGACAGGCTAATGATTGTTAGTGTCTTTTTCCTTAAGAACGCTTGGGCGATGGAATACGTTGAGCATTCACAACAATCTGCCTCGGCTATATCTGGTACAGGTGGGTGATGGGGGGTGGTGAGATGGGTGAAAGTTCTTGAAGGTGCATTTTTACCAGTGAATGCCCTGATGTGCGCCCACGGGAGTGTGCATCAAGGACGGAGGCTGCACGCACGCAGCGCGGTTATTTTTGGGAAAGCATACTCTTTTAGTGGTTCTCTTTACAGCGTTAGCAGTAAAAAGAACAACTAAAAGAGTATGCATAGTCTTACCTCTGACCGGGATTCGTAGTAATGGCGGCGCAACAGAAAACTCTGTTTACAGATCCTTTAGGCTATTCGGCTATTTTGTAGGCTTCTTTTTATGGTTGTTGCATGGAATATTTGGAACCTCTCTGGCCCTCCTCATGCCTTACTTGACCGCGTCGAATTCAGCGATCTCAGCATAAGGCCTCATGCCACCATAACTCCCTGCCTCCGCCCGCACGTGAAAATTCCAGACGGTGCACACGCCATGAAAGGGGAACCAGTCAGGAGGTTGAACTTGCGCAGCATATTCCTCCTGCGTTAAAGTGCACTGTTGTCTGAACAGTGACCTCGCGGAACGCGGCGGTTCTGCGTCCTGTGAACATTAACAGTTCGCACGGAATTCCAGAGTTTTTCATTGCAGACATGAGTGTTATAATGAAATGTATGATGTCAATGGGTTTTTTAAGAAACTGCTTAAGTATGTCCCAAAAGAATACAGCATCATGACAAAAATGTCATTTTATTGCTGAAATTGTTTCTCGTTGTTCGCACAGGTAGAAATGCACTGACCACGGCACAAACGACCCTTTGGCGCGAAGGTACGTCCTAACATGTAAGGTCCATGTTTGAAGGGTGAAAAATGTTTTTGTGGCCGATTAAAACTAAGTCGAGCCCACTTATAGCAAACCTGACGGTCCCGCAGGTTCTATTCGTTCTATCTGATGTTCGTTGCAAGTGGATTCTTCTTACAACAGCCAAAAATACTAAGGCCGCTAAAAGGTGTTGGAGATAGGGGAGTGCCGTCTACTATGGAATATAGTCTTCGAATTTCATTGAAAAAGATGTCATGACTCGACTACGATGTGCATGCGTAGTATGTTTTTTTAGTTTTAATCTTTGTTCTTCTGTTTTCTGGATTGTTCACTGTGTCCTGCGCCTTCATATACTTTTCCGAGAATGTAATAACCAGTTGCTAGTCAGCGTCTGTGTCGTCTCGAGACTTCCGTTTGTCCTGTTTACTGCGCTGCCTAAGCAACCGTTACCAACTAACCCAGTTTTGTGTTCTCGTAAACAAATCTTTGCATTTTTTTATTTTGTATAGCGATGTGCAAGAAAAGAGAACGCATATCACTGAAACCCATCTGCGTTCTAATTTTTTTTTGTCCTGAACCCGTTTGAACCCGTTTGAACCGGTTCGAGACTGTCCGAACCGGTTCGAACCGGAACGGAATGGCCCTCTGGAGCCGAACCCGGAACTGAACCCGAAAGGCGTGAACCCGAACCCGAACCGAACCCGAAAAAATACCGGTTCGACACCCTGCTCAAGACATACACTTGAGCAGCATAGGCACCCCTCAGGGTTCGGTACTTTCCCCTCTTCTCTTCAACGTGGCCATGATACGGCTCCCGAAGAGACTGGAAGGGATATATGGCTTGAATTTCTGCACGTATGCGGACGATATCACCATGTGGATGACCCGTGGACACGACGCGCACATCGAATGTACGCTACACAAGGCCATAAATGAGGTCGAAAACTATGTCAGCCGTAGGGGCTTGCAATGCTCGCCGCAGAAGTCTGAACTTCTTTTTTATCGACCTCTGCATCAAAGACAAACTAGAACCATCCCTAATATCAAATTACGAACTCAAGGGGCGGAGATTCCTCATGTTGAAAAAATCAGAATTTTAGGAATGATTATACAAAGCAACGGTTATAACGGTGATGCAATAACTAAGATGGAAAACTGCGCGCAACAAACTATGCGGCTCATACAGCGGATTGCCAACAGAAGACACGGCATGAAAGAGCAGAATCTCCTACGGCTGGTACAGGCGTTCGTAGTAAGCCGTATCTCGTATGCTGCCCCCTTCGTTGATCTTAAAGTTTCAGAAAAGGAAAATATAAATGGAATTATCAGGCGATGCACGAAACAAGCCCTAAGATTGCCCATCCGTACATCCACTCACCGCCTCCTAGAGCTAGGAATGCATAATACCCTGCAAGAAATTACGGAAGCAGTGAGAACGTCCAAAATCGAACGCTTAGCCGGGACCACAACCGGCAGGGCCATTCTAGAAAAAACTCAATCTGAGCCGAGATAACAGAACAACCGCCAAAGTTCACATGCTCGGAAAAATTCGAGACCGGAAAATTACACTAGTCTCGTTACCAGTTGTACCCCCATTACCCAGGAATATGCATCCTATTCATCACTCAGTGCGCCGGGCCAAGCGGGCAGAGGCCCTAGAGAAACGCTTCCGCTTCTACAAAGACGAGGACGTGGTCAACGTGGATGCCGCTGAGTATGGTAAGAACACGATGACCGTCGCGGTCGTCAATAATAAACAACTCCTCAAAATAAGTGCTTCCATACTCTCGGGTAACCCAGAGACTGCAGAGGAAGCTGCCATAGCACTGGCTTGTGTAGGCACAAAAGCGATGTGCATCATCAGTGACTCCAAAGTTGCCATACTAAATTTCAGCAGGGGTCGGGTCTCCCCTCTAACGAATACAATTCTAAGCCGTCATGTAATAGACCGGAAAATTACACTAGTCTCGTTACCAGCACATGCATCTGTGCCTGGTAATGAGACGGCCCACGAGTTCGCCCGAGGCTTTTCTTTCCGGGCGGACCCCAGCGAGGCGGCCTTTACAGACAGGTATCGCATGGTGACCTACAGAGAAATTACACAACACTATCGTTTGCAACGAGCTAGACTTCCTCCAGCGGGTAGATCCTTGTCCAGATACCAAGCCATCAACTGGCGCCGGTTACAAACTTACACCTTTCCAAACCCGGCCCTCTGGAATCTTATTTACCCAGGGAAATTTTCAGAAAAATGCGCAAACTGCGAACTTAGGGCCACCTTGGACCACATACTATGGGAATGTCCTCATGCTCCCCGAGAGGGACGAGGTATAAACACAAAAGATCAATGGGAGACCTTACTACTGAGCTCCCACCCGGCGACTCAGTTACAACTCATCCGACTGGCCGAAGCCGCCGCTGAGAGTCGAGACCTTTCGGCCGTCGTCTAGGCGGGTAGCCCTATGGCTACCCTCTTTCTGTTGGACATTAAAAGTTTTCCTATCCTATCCTATCCTATCCTATCCTATCCTATCCTATCCTATCCTATCCTATCCTATCCTATCCTATCCTATCCTATCCTATCCTATCCTATCCTATCCTATCCTATCCTATCCTATCCTATCCTATCCTATCCTATCCTATCCTATCCTATCCTATCCTATCCTATCTAGAATTTCTCCTACAAAGAAATTCAGCCGCCGCGGCCGGGATCGAACCCACCTCTTTCGGGTCAGCAGCCGAGCACCATAACCACTGAGCCACCGCGGCGGCTTAATATGCCTAATAGCATGTCTTCCCTCTATTGTGATATACTAAACTGCTGGCAGTGCTGTGCAAAAGAAAGCGCTCTTTTGAGTCAAACCACATTTAAAAAAAATGTGATCAGTCTCAGGTTAAAGGCGTTGCATATTACTATAATTTTTTTTAAAACCTTCGTTACTCTAAAACATCTACTCAAGGATTCTTTAGTTGCTCACAAGATAATCACGCCGTTCCGTGTGCATCATGACCAATGCTGTAAAAGCCGGTTCTCAGCTGAAGCCATGACATTGAATAAATAAATAAACACATAAAATAATTATCTCCGCGAATGCGATTCGAAATCGCGGCGGCTCGATCAGGTCGCCTTCGCTGGCCACGGCTTGAGAGCGTCATGGCATCGCCAGCGCTGATCCCGCCTCGTGTCAAACTGCAACACATACTCCTGCTGCGCATTGTACATCGTAGTCTTTATCTTCTATGTTGCGCGAACAGATGAAATCAGCTCAACCTCGATGAGAGCTTTACCTGAGCCTAATATCGTCGCCAGATGCGTCGAGGACCCAGCATTGCAAAACGATCAGCCAGTCAGGCTACAGACACGCTTTCGCACGTCCGCTCGGTTTAACTACCTTAAAACTCCACCAGGTTTGCTTCTAATATTCTAATTCGGTCAGCCAAGCATCAAAAATATGGCAAGAAGCATGGCGTCTAATGACATTAATTCTTCCTGCCATACGTGTGTGAAAAATCACAATGACGACGGCCAAGGTCCAAGAGAAGCTCATTACACGTGGAGTGCTTGTAGAACGCCGTGTCCCATCGACTCAGGTGTGGAGTTTGAAGTGATATGGCGTTCATGAAGAAGGTTATGTTCAAGGTTGGTTAAGGCAGGCATTTATACTTGTTGCCTTACAGTGTTCCTGTCGGAATCTTGCTACCACAAGGTTTAGGCCAGCTTCCGGACACAACTGCCCAAGCCTTAACGAGCCTATATGTTTGTATGAGACTCTGGCCTAGGAATCCAAAAGAATCTTCGAAAAGACACGAATGAGAGCAGGCCTTCAGAAACAAAGATTATGGCACGAGTGAAAGGTTCCTAGCCCTTCCATAAGTTCACAGCATTTCACGCCAGCTACTTATCGGCCAGCCAGGGTGATTGCTTCAACGCAGGACCATAAAAGATACGGTGTCTTCGAACTTTGCCTTACATTGCAGCAATTTTCAAGGGTGTTTCCATCATTTAGACGCAACCACTGTGTTGTTCACCCACAGCGATAATATGTGTTGCGAACTTATTGTTGTTGTTGCCTTGGTCGCATGGCACATACCCACGACTGGGAATAGGCCAGGTTCAGGAAGGAGAGCCAAAAGAATGTAAATGGGAGCCAAGCGAATGCTTTAACTTTGATTGCCAAGCTAATGATTTTACTTTGGGTAAGGATTCAGAGGGAATTAAAGAAGAAATCAAATATTTAACAAACATTAAAAGAAACTAAATAGAAAAAAATGGGCGAGAAGATTAGAGATTTGAATACAAGAAAAATTGCTGAGAGATTTTTCAATGTGGAAATTTTGGATACACTATACCCTCTGCGTCCCATGGGGTCTGCTTGTTGCCTGACAAGCCACTAGGCATCTCAGTCTGAATGGACTTGAGAACGCCTCTGGATATTGTGGAATTTACAGGTGTTCATTCATTTCCTTTGGCTGCGCTTGGTCCTCGGCGCACGCGTTAACTACGTCGAAATGCATCGTTCATGACTTTGGAAGAGGTTTTGCTCGGAACAGAAGAAGTTCTCGAAAATACAGTTGGTCTCTGTAAGCGCCTTGTGTGATACTCCGTAGTGGGCATTTCTCAAGAAATTACTTTCAGCAGAAGACAAAAAGAAAACTTTCTCCATTCTGATTTCATGAAAAACCTTGAGCCCTCTCCTCTCCACATCCCTGTTCAAAGGCTTCTCAAAAAATTTTGCACTATTTGTTTAGTTCAATACCCAGAGCAGCTGCATATTTCTATATGGTACTGTGTCGAAGAAACGTCCGATATTCCTTGATCTTCAGAGCGAAAGTCCTGTTCCGAAGTGTAAGCCGCGATCAATATCTTGTGATGTTCGTAGATTTCTTCCGAATAAATTAAATAAATGAAATCAATAAAAAAATTATTAGCAACACACTGCGGCGCAAACATATCAGCTTCTATGGCCACTGCGCCAGAGCTTCGAGCTATGTGGCGGTAGTCACACAGATACGCGTATGTGCACTGCATGCGTTGGCGTGGACATCTCTGAGGCATAAACATGGAACTGGAACAATGGGCGTTGAACTTCACAGCATCGGTGCAGAAACGCGGTGTTTCCGCATAAGCTAAACTGCTCAATTAAGCAATGCAAAATAAGCATTAATACGAAGGCAATTAATGCGAAGGTAAGATAACCGCTGGTCCTTAAGAGTAACGGAGTGGATTCCAAGAGAAAGCAAACGTAGCAGGGGACGGCAGAAAGTTAGGTGGGCGGATGAGATTAAGAAGTTTGTGGTGATACAGTGGCGGCAACTGACAAAGGACAGGGTTAATTGGAGAGACTTGGGAGAGGCCTTTGCCCTGCAGTGGGTGTAGTCAGGCTGATGATGATGTTGATGATGAAATTAAGCAATGCTAAATGCAAGTTGCTAAATTAAACATTGCTAAATTAAGCAATGTGCGCCAAAATGCAATGTGAGCCTTATCACCAAAAAGTTGAAAGTAAATTTCACAGGTTCTTTATCTTCCTCGCGCCAGAGACGGTCGGTTTAACTGGAAGACTGAAGTTTGATGTCTGCACCAGGGGTGCCCCGTCAGAGACGGTCTCGTGATGAGTTGAGATGCAGGGGTAAAAAAGGAATACTTGAAGTTTTATACACAGCTATTTACAATTGCATATACAAGTTTAGGCACTCGAGACAAATTGAACGGCAAAACGATACAATACAACGAAAGGGGTGGAACTGGCTAACACTAGGGGAGGCCCCTACTCGGCGTAGCCGAAGATGCAGAGCATCTCACCTTAGCGCAGAACCTTTATTTTGGCGCCGGAGCCCGGTTTTAAAGACCTCAAGGCCCGGCCCACATTTGGGAGCACCCAATCATTCTACACTCTTCATTTGGTTGGCTAACCGAGAGCATGGCCAGCCCTCTGACAACCGTAGGGTAAATCACCCTCTCCACCAAAAAATAAAAATAAAAACAAACACAAATACACCTTTGTGCCAGCACGTGCGCGAATCCGTAACGCGGGGCGGGGGGACACCCGTAGTTCCCGGCGCGTTCGCGAGCGGCCGCGTTCCAAGAAAGGAGACGCTTCGCTTTGTGCGCCCCCAGTCGCGTTCCGATGACCCCGCGTACACTACCGATCCCTTACACGCCCTTCCCAAGATTCTACAAAGGGCTCAAATGCCACCTTTAGAATTACAGCAACAAGGGATCGGTACAACTCATAAAATCACCGCGAGCGCGACGTACATAGAGCAGTCACATATCGTGTTATCACAGGCAAACAAAACCTGACGCAAAATGCACACGCGCACCAACAACACAAGCGAAATGAACAAATTAAAGTACGCGTTTCACACAATCAAATACATACAGTGGCATGCCTGGCGTGCGCCGTAACACGGCGTCCATGTACCCAGTTCACTTGCATGCACGTCCTGCTCGCAAACGAGCACACACACACACACCGACACTCGCAACTGGAGCGTTCAATAACACCCGTACGATGTCCTTAAGTGGCCACGTGAGCCTCCTTAGTCGCACCGAGCGTCCCTCTGTGCATTCGAGCCAACACGTGCCTCAAACGACACGATTAACGCCGAATGGTCGCTATGGTCATTAGGCTGGCGCCACAGCGGGGCGAGAGCTCAAAAGCTGGTGCCCTCCAGGATCAAAAACGTGCCGGTCCTTGATGGGTCCAAACCCCTGACTACACGACGCACCAGAGGGCCCGCTCTCTCTGGCGCGCCGGTACGAACCGTGTGCTGCGTAAGGAGCATAGCCCTTGCCCCCGTCTAACCATACTGTTGCGGGAAAGAATATATTTACAAATATTTACAAATAGGAAAGAACAGCTGCGAGCGGCACCGAGAACTCAGTCCGAACTTCGTTGTCGTCTTCTACTCTTCCCACGCTCTTGGTCGTCGTCGTCGTCTACCCGCTTCAGGACCCCCGGCTGCTGAAACGCCGTCTCGGCGTTAGGGCGGCGACGTATGAGCGTCGTGATAAGGTTTAAGGCGACAGACGTGGACGATGTCGGTGGTGGCGCGAGAAGACGATGGCGAGGTTTCAAGGGGAACAATTTCATAGTTCACGTCGGTAACACGGCGCACGACACGGTAAGGGCCACGGTAGTGCGAAAGGAGCTTCTCGGAGAGACCGACGCTGCGAGAGGGTGTCCAGAGAAGGACGAGTGATCCTGGGGTAAATTCGACGGCCTGGTGACGGCGGTCGTAGGCTGACTTCTGGGAAACTTGAGAGGCTTGGAGCCTACTACGTGCTATTTGGCGCGCCAGTGTGGCCTGGGAGATGGCGTCCCGAGCGTAAGCAGTGGTGGGGGCTGAAGAAGGCGGCAAGAGTGTGTCCAAAGGCAAGGTGGGATGCCTACCAAACAAAAGGTAGAAAGGAGAATAGCCTGTTCTGTCATGAAGGGAAGAGTTATATGCAAATGTCACATAAGGCAAGGCTGCGTCCCAATCTCGGTTGTCTGGCGATACGTACATGGCTAACATGTCAGTGAGCGTGCGGTTGAACCTTTCCGTAAGCCCATTGGTTTGTGGGTGGTAAGCTGTCGCGAGCTGGTGCTGCGTGTCACACGAACGAAGAATGTCGTGAACTACTCTGGATAGAAAATAACGACTGCGGTCGGTGAGCAGTTGACGAGGGGCGCCGTGGTGAAGGATGACGTCTTGCAGAAGAAAATCGGCGACATCGGTAGCGCAGCTGGACGGCAAAGCACGCGTGATGGCGTACCGAGTCGTATAATCAGTTGCGACAGCGATCCACTTGTTGCCGGAGAGGGACGTCGGAAAAGGGCCAAGAAGGTCGAGGCCAACACGGTGAAAAGGTTACGGAGGTATGTCGATGGGTTGCAGAAGACCGGCAGGCAAAGTGGAGGGCCTTTTCCGACGTTGACACAGGTCGCAAGCGGCCACGTAACGCTTGACGGAACGATAGAGACCAGGCCAAAAGAAGCGATGCCGCACCCGAGCGTACGTGCGGGACACGCCAAGGTGACCGGCTGTCGGCAGATCGTGCAGTTCTTCAAGGACAGAAGAGCGTAGACGTTGGGGTATCACGAGCAGGAGCGGAGGGCCATCGGAGCGTAGGTTTCGGCGATACAAAATGCCGTTCTGGAGCACATAAAGGTTCAGAGACGGAGATAGGTTTGCAGAACGGATGCCATCAAAGATAGGTCGTAAAGATGAGTCGTGGCGCTGTTCGTTGGCAATATCGGCGAGATCAGAGATAGCTAAGAGGCAGGGCAGGGTCTCAGCGTCCTCTAGGTCAGGTGGTTCCACAGGGTATCGGGATAAACAGTCAGCGTCCTGGTGATGGCGCCCTGACTTGTACACGACGGAGTATGAGTATTCTTGGAGGCGCAATGCCCAGCGACCAAGGCGACCGGTGGGATCTTTTAGTGAAGACAGCCAACAGAGAGCGTGGTGATCAGTGACAACAGCGAATGAACGGTCGAACAAGTAGGGTCTGAATTTAGCTACTGCCCAGACAAGGGAAAGACACTCGCGCTCAGTAATGGTGTAATTTTGCTCTGCGGCTGAAAGTAGGCGGCTGGCATAAGCGATGACTCGATCTTGACCCTGTTGACGTTGGGCTAGGACGGCGCCGATGCCATATCCGGAGGCGTCGGTGCGAACCTCTGTGGGAGACGATGGGTCAAAATGTGCTAAGATGGGCGGAGTGGTCAGCAAATGGACGAGGGATGAAAATGAGTTCTCTTGAGCAGGGCCCCAGGTAAAGGGGGTGTCGTTCTTCAGAAGATCGGTGAGGGGACGAGCGATGCCGGCGAAATCTTTGATAAAACGGCGAAAATACGAGCACAAGCCGACAAAGCTGCGCACATCTTTCGACGACCTTGGAAGTGGAAAGTCCTTCACAGCTTGAATTTTGATGGGATCTGGGCGTACACCAGAAGCGTCAACGAGGTGTCCGAGAATAGTGAGTTGGCGACGACCGAACTTGCATTTCGATGAGTTCAGCTGAAGTCCGGCGTTACGAAACACTGTCAGAATATTGGAGAGGCGCTCGAGGTGCGTGGCAAAAGTAGGCGAGAAAACCACAACATCGTCTCGGTAACAGAGGCAGATGGTCCATTTAAAGCCACGAAGAAGGGAGTCCATCATTCGTTCGAAGGTAGCCGGGGCGTTACAGAGGCCGAACGGCATGACTTTAAACTGGTATAAGCCATCAGGCGTCACGAAGGCGGTCTTCTCGCGGTCCTTTTCATCAACGGCAATTTGCCAGTACCCCGATCGAAGATCAATTGAAGAGAAATATTTGGCGCCGTGGAGGCAATCTAAGGCATCATCGATCCTTGGGAGTGGATATACGTCTTTGTTTGTGATGCGGTTGAGGTGCCGATAATCAACGCAGAAGCGCCAGCTGCCGTCCTTCTTTTTCACCAGGACGACTGGTGAAGCCCAAGGACTTGACGAGGGCTCGATGATGTCTTTTGCGAGCATCTTGTACACCTCTTGATTTATGACGGTGCGTTCGGCGCTGGACACTCGGTACGGACGTCTGCGGAGAGGAGCGGAATCACCGTTGTTTATGTGATGCGTCACCACAGAGGTCCGAGCCAAAACACGGCTATCAAAGTCGAAGATGTCACGGAAAGATGATAAGAGGCACCTAAGATCGCGAGCTTGCATCGGCGGTAGGTCAGAAGCGATCATGTCGGCGTAGTCGTCCGCTGGGTTCGCTGTTGATGGGGCCGCAGGCAACCGGCATTGCTGAGTGCAAGGTGAAGGTAAGCAGCTGTCCACCACTGATATCACACATTCGGCAGCAGGGCACAGCGTGGCGAGCGAGATGCCTTGCGGGAGCGGTTGGATGGATGAACCAAAGTTCAGGACGTCGGTTGTACGCTCGGTTGGCCGACATTGTAAATACAATGTGTGGAAGCGCAATGCTGCGCGTCAGGGCGACGTCAAGTTCCGGAGTGACTACGTAGTGACCATCAGGTACAGGGGGAACAGATGAGAAAGAAATGTAAGTTGCGGCTTGAGGCGGTAGACGGACAAAGTCTACAGCACAAAGACGGTGTATAACTGGGGACGGTGACTCAGCAGGAAGAGGAAGGTCAAGCTGAACAACATTAGTGGCGCAGTCAATGAGGGCTGAATGCTCAGACAGGAAGTCGAGGCTAAGAATGACTTCATGAGGGCACTGGTCCAGAACAGAGAACAGAACGGATGTATGGCGGCCGGATATGGTCACACGGGCTGTGCATAGTCCAACAACATGAGGCGTTCCGCCGTCGGCAACGCGGAGAACGGCTTTGGGTGCAGGGGTCAGTACTTTTCGGAGGCGGCGTCGTAGGGCTGAACTCATGACGAATACGTGCGCGCCTGTGTCGATCAGGGCTCTCACAGGCACTCCATCGACATGAATGGCGAGCAAATTATGGTGCGCGCGAAGGGCTAATCGAGGATTTTGAGACTGGGGCTGTACTGCAGCATCACCTCCAGACACTGCAGCGTCTAGTTTTCCGCTTGCGAGCATCCGTAGGGGCCAGGAGAGGAGCGACGGCGTTGGGACGAACGAGACTGTCGACGCAGGGGGGACGGGGAGCGGCTGGAGCGGGGAATCTGGCCGTCGACTGTAGCACTGTGCTGGGCTGGAGGGGGCGTGTAGTGGCTGGGCTGTTCGTCGTCGCGGTGGGAGCTGAGAGGACGGTATGTGCTGCGACGGGACCAATAATTTCGACAGTGGCGGGAGATGTGGCCAATGCGGTGGCAATGGAAAAAAATGGGCCTGTCGTCGGTTGTCCGCCAGTCGTTAGGGTTTCGCCGACGTGGAGTGAAGTACGAAGGTCGTCCAGGAGCAATCGCAGTGATTTCAGGTGGTGGTGAAGACCGTACAGGGCTGACGGGCTGGAAACCAAAGTTTGCAAGCTCTTGGCGGACGACAGCTTGTACCAGAGAGATGGTAGGCAAGCGGTTGTCGGCATCATGTAGATGCAGGGGGGCAGGGGACATAGCTTCGAGCTCGCGTCGGATGATGCGGGTCACATTTTCTGGGGGCGCTGGAGTTTCCCGGTGTCGCAGGTCTTCACATGAAGAAGTCGCAGCCGTGTTGGGGAGGCGTGTGTACGGCTGGCTAATACGCCTGCTTTTGGCTTCCTCGAAGCGTCGACATTCCTTAATTCCGTCGACTGTAGTGCAGTTCTTGTATACGAGCAAGTTGAAGGCATCGTCGTCGATTCCCTTCAACACGTGGCCGACTTTGTCAGACTCGGGCATGTTGGCGTCAACTTTGTGACAGAGGGCCAGCACATCTTGACTGTACGACACATAGGACTCCGTAGATGTTTGAGCTCGGGAGGCGAGGTCCTTCTTGGCGGCAAGTGTTCGGCCGAGCGGCCGTCCAAACAATTCGCGGAGTTTCTCTTTGCACACGTCCCAGCTGGTTAGATGGTCTTCGTGGGTCTCATACCAGACCCGGGCAGTGCCTTTTAGGTAGAATATTACATTTGCGAGCATAAGGGTTGGATCCCAGCGGTTGTAGGTACTCACTCGCTCGTACATGTTGATCCAGTCGTCGACGTCAGTGTTGTCGGTACCAGAAAATGTCCCAGGGTCACGAGGGGGAGAAAGAACGAGTGATGTCATGGCCGGGGCTGAGGTTTGCTGGGAGGCGTCTTGGGTAATGATGAGGGAAGGCAACTGGCGGCCGCTGCGGAGCTCCGTCGTCGGTAGACGTAGGGGAAAGCCGCACCTCCACCAAATATGTTGCTGGAAAGAATATCTTTACAAATATTTACAAATAGGAAAGAACAGCTGCGAGCGGCACCGAGAACTCAGTCCGAACTTCGTTGTCGTCTTCTACTCTTCCCACGCTATTGGTCGTCGTCGTCGTCTACCCGTTTCAACACCAATGCAACCGGTCTCGCTACACTTGATTTGGCGACCTGCAGCACGGAACGTAATTTTCCACGAACCGACTTTCAACATGAAAGTCGCGCACCTGCCTCCTGGCACTTCGCCTCGCTTACAGCCATTTGCCCCGTTCCTGCTCGGGAATACACTGACATTGCCGTTCCCTGCTTGATAGGCATTTGCCGGCTTCGTGGCATCGCCTAACTCCGAGGCTTCATGAGCTCCCTCGCAGTCACTTGACCCGAGCTTGCCTTGCGGCAAGTCGCCACTCATTTCCGGGTCCTCAAATGACCTGGCCGGACACACACCGGGTGCGTTCGACAACTGCGCGGCGCTCTGCCCGGTCGGCCCAGTAAGCCCACCTCCGCTCTCTGCCTCGGACGAAGGGCTCTTGCCACCAGTAACGCTACGGGGCACTTCATGCCCTATGGCCGACACAGTGTGTGTTTGCAGCAACGCCAGATTTTCACCTGTTACTAGCTCCGTGTCAGATGTCACAATCTTTGTCATAGAGCCTGCAGGAATTCCACCGCTGTCCTGTTTGTTATCGGACACATTGGTCTCGATTGGCCCTAGATCATGAGTATTGGGCTGCTCCTGTTCATTGCTAGCCTCCTGCGGTGGCGGAAAAGCTGTGACATTTCCGCGTCTTTCAGGAATCCTGTTTTCAATTCCTGAACCTTCTGCGGCTTTTCCTAACAAAGTTGCGTTCCCGCATACCGGCTGATTGCTTTCAGCGTCCTCACTGCTGCTTCCCTGACCTGTGCATGACAAGCATAATCCTTTGTCTTCCAGCACAGGCGGCCTCACCTCTCGGGACTCAGAGCAGTTCTCCCTGGCTAGTTCACTGGCTCTTCTGCTCTCCTTGATCGTAGAGATCTCGAGCTCTACCTGCTGGCGCCTTGCTTCTATTACCTTCAAGACATACTTGACATCCTGAGGTTCTTCCTCGCGAAGCAGCGCCGTTCCGCCGTTTACTTTCGCAAGTTGAGCCTGAACCGAGAGTTGGCTAACCGAGAGCATGGCCAGCCCTCTAACAACCGTAGGGTAAATCACCCTCTCCACCAAGAAATAAAAATAAAAACAAACACAAATACACCTTTGTGCCAGCACGTGCGCGAATCCGTAACGCGGGGCGGGGGGACACCCGTAGTTCCCGGCGCGTTCGCGAGCGGCCGCGTTCCAAGAAAGGAGACGCTTCGCATTGTGCGCCCCCAGTCGCGTTCCGATGACCCCGCGTACACTACCGATCCCTTACATTGAACATACGCGCAACTAGCTCCCCGGGTCAGTGGACACTGAATCGCATTCTCAGGCACGTGGCTCTGCTGTCCACGTACGAAAAATTGTGCTTTCGCACAATATTTCATGCTTAGAAATGCTAAAAGGGCAGCCATTTTTTGGTGAACATCTCAAAATTTTAATCTAATACATATATCAGAAAATTAGTTCTTAAGAAGTTGTTCTCATTTTCGCGCTGTCGTCAGCGACGGCCGCAGCTAAACCTGCGACCTCACATTGTTTGCAGGAGCCAGAGTGGGGAAAGAAGGCGCCCTCTCTCCACATTTAGGGTTAAGAGGGAGAGGGAGATAGGTTGGGCGGTAACGGGTGGAAAAGTGGAGAAAAGATTATACCCCAGTCCACATTTAGAAAAGCCAGAGACAGGAAAAGAGAAGGGGGCATGAGGGAAGGGGGGGGGGGGGGGGGGCGGGGCAGGCAGGCGACAAGCGGTCCGCCTTCACTGCCGGAGGTGGTTGGTTCGATACCCACAGCCGGACAAGGATGGATACAAATGCCCCTGTCGGCGCCAGACTTCTTTTTTCCCGTGATACCACATCTCAGCCTGATACAATCATATTACACACTTGTAATCGTACTGTGACTTTTTATCCAGCCGTTACGTGTATAAGGTTTCATATCAAAAAGAGATTGTTCAGTGCTGCCGTGAGTTACTTTCAGTTAGAATGCCTCTTAGCTTACCAAAATGTCCTTACATCAAGCCCTTCTGCAGAAATGGTATTGTTTCCTACGGCGTTTTTCATATTTAGTGTTTGTAATTTTTATTTCAACTGCACAAGCGACATGAATAATATTACGCGTCTTTCTGTCTATTGGTTTTATGCACCGTGATAAGTGTAATCAGACGCCGAAAGAAAAGTGCCGCAGCCTTCCGCAGACTCATAACCGATTTGCCTAGCAACATAAACTTATTTTTCTCCCTGTGATAAAAGCGCCCAGATGCAATTTCACAGCTGCTCTTCCTAATCGAACCTTGTTGATGTTTGCAAATTGTAGTATATTTTTTTTATAAATTAAAGGGCGCTTACTCGTGCTGACGCTTGAACTCTAGCAATCCCATGCGTGTTTCTGTATAAAAAAGGCTCTCGATCACTTAAGAAGCACTGTCGAGATCAGGATCCCAGGAGCGAGAACCATGATTTTCTCTCTTGCATTCTGCCTTGCCGCAATCACTACAGCTGCTGCTGCTGCTGCTGCTGCTGAAGCTGCCGGAAGCAATGATGGGTCCGATGATAAGGGCATGCTGAACGTATGTAAAAAACATTGCTTTCTTTTCTTAAGAATCTTAACAGCGCTATGATATGCGTAATTTTTTGTTATTTAAAGAAAAGTAACGGAAGGACGCCGACCTGCTAGAAAGCCAGGCAGCAAGAGAATAGATATTTTCCTAAAAAAGAACTTCTCTCAAAGAGGTGCTTTGGCGATGGGAGCAGCAGTGAAAACGTTACGCGTTCAGTAAGTTCTGAGCGATGACCATGCGGCAAGAGGAATGTCCGTCTTCGTCACAATGACAAAGGAGCAATAATCGAGTCATCCTCTCGACTAATGGCTTCAAGAAGGGAAAGTAGTGTTTGTACGGTTTCAGTATTTTCATACGCGCAATCTAGCGCCCGTGTCGGCGGAGATCATCAAACTGCGACAGTGGGTTAATAACGTAGTTCATTGGACATGTACGCTCCTTGATTTGATAGGGGAGATTCTTTTCAGAAAGAAGTTCCTTTGTCAGGGCTGGAGTATTGGATGTTATCGTAAGGCACACGATGGGCCAGGGAATAAAGTCGCTTGAATCTGGTCCTCCTCAAGGCGATGTTTTTCACGCCATTGAGTGTCCGCTGTGAGCTGTCGTGCGATTTGATGGGCAGCACGTTGTGTAAGCTTCAGACACATTGATGCGCCAGGGTTTAGCCGAGAGCTTTGTCGGAGGCAGCGGATGGATGGCTGCCGTAAAACAAAACGAACGGAGAGAAAGCTGTGTTGGAGTGATTACCAGTGTTACAACACGAAGTAATACAGGATTGAACGAGCTCTCAGTTCGAGTGCTTGTCAGTGACGTATATACAGGGTCTCTTCTGAAAGTAGTAAGACTGGTTTTTTCCTGGGCGAACGGGCGGACGAGAGGTGGTCTGCGCGTGCAGGATCGTTGAAGGGGGATATTGGGAATGGGGGGGGGGGGAGGGAATCGGCAGTCGGCTCTCGGCCGTTGAAGAAAGGAGGTTGCTTGTACTGTGAACCTGTGTCGAAACGTCTCGTCACGCAGAATCATCGAGCGTTTACTGGATCAGCGATACGCGATCAAATTTTGAGTAAATCTTGGTAAAACGAGCAAAGAGACTCACAATATGATTAAGGAGGCCTACGGTGACGCTTCCATGGGTAGATCAGGTGTTTTTTGAGTGGCGCAAGCTTTTCCGAGAAGGTAAGGAAAGAGTGGAGGAAGACGACCGCTTCAGACGCCCTTCGACCAGCAAGACCAACGAAAATGTGTAGTGAGGGAAACGTTTACTTAACAGTGATCGTAGAAGGAGTATCAGAATGATTGGTGATGACTTGGGCATTCCTCAAACCCAAGTTTTTGAGATCGTGACAGAAAACTTTTCCGTGAGGAAAGCGTGCGCGAAGTTGGTGTCGGGAGTGTTGTCAGAGGAGGAAAAGGCCAACCGGTACGATCTTCTTCATTATCTGAATGAGGACCCCGATTTTTTGTCCAGCACAAGGCGGCAACGCTGCCTCAGCCCCCCTACAGCCTCGACTTGGCCCCGCCAGACTTTTTTCTATTCCCAAGAATAAAATCGACGCTAGAGGGGAAACATCACGGATCGGTAGAGGTGGTTCAACAGGCCGTGACGAGGGAGCTAAACAACATTCCGGTCCAGGCGTTCCTGGAGGTGTACGAAAACTGTAAAACTCATTGGCAGCAGCGTGTAGGTGCGGAAGGGTGCTACCTTGAAAAATTGTAATCGTTTGTACTATTCTCTTGAATACATTTTGTTTAAAAAAATGAGTCCCACTACTTTCAGAACAGACCATGTATGAACCTTATCACCGACCACGGAATTAAATTTTTCAGTTAAGCCTTTTTTTTGCGCTTGGTAGACGGATTATATTTGACGGTTCACACTGTGCTCGGCAAGCAGCGCTTTACGACGTCCAGCAAGAAGAAGCGGCCTTTGTCACAGAGGAGTTCACGACGGCCAGCGTGTCGATGAATGAAGCGCTGCCAAAAAAGGGCAGGCGGTTTAGCCCTCCTAAGCAGGAAATGTGTAAACGCACAATTTTTGGACGTGTACAACACCTCCATGTACCTGAAAGCGTGATATAGGTGTCCACTGACCCACGGAGCCAGTTATGCGAGTGTTCAACTTTTTAATCGTCAATGTCAACTTACACACTCTCCGGCGTCGACCTATCGTCCAGTGCCGCCAGTTTGCAGCAATGTTATCAGCGCCAACAGGTATTGCTCTACAATGCCGTGTTTCTGACTCGACGTCGCCACGTTAGCCCAAGCAGCGCACACCTCTCTCTCCCTACCACCACTTAGCTCAAAGGACCAACATCATTGTTATTGGCAGTGTTATTAATTGATCAAGAATATGTGCAATGCACAGCGCGATAGAGTTTTGTGGTTTAATATGGGCTGTGTTCGGCTGCGGCGATAACTAAGTGTTCTCGAGGAGTGCTCAGCAAAGCTGACCTGGTTCCGCCGTCGCAGGTTCGAATCCTAGCTGCATATATTTATCCGATTTATTTATATTTATTTATCTCCAACCCAGAAAAACCGTAGGCATGCAAACATCGCAAGATCTTGTTCAGGGTTTAAGAATCAGAACAGTACTTGCGCACTAAACAAAGGACACCAGGTCTCAGCTGTAGCAGAAGGGAGCGCTCCCGTTTCAACACAGCTCGTGAGGTTATCATCAGTACAAAGAAGCCATTGGTTGCCAGCAAATCCATGCGGATGAAGCCCGTATAAATCAGCTGCAACGCGGTGTAAGGTGCGAGGTGAGCAGTGTAGTGCTGCACCTCGGTATCGGCAGAATGAGGCAGTTGCTTGGAGTGCTCGTCAGCGAGGCACGAGAGCCCGTACCTGAGGACAAAGCTGTACATGCGGCTCGTGTAGTATGTCAGATAGATGCAGATAGACGCCTTGAATACTCCTTTGTGACAGCTCTGGGGCACAGCGTGGAAGATTTGCACGTTCCGAACCGTAAATGTAAACCATAAATACTGACAGCTTAGCAAGCGGTAAAGATTTGTCTCGAAAGAAGGATCTGAAGAATGTGTCGTTCTCAATCTTTTTCAAAACACGCTTTGTCTTAATAGAATAAAACATCTGGGCTTTGCGCGTGCGCAGAGGCTTACCACATCTTCAGCGCGGCTTGTGTCGGTCTCGCACAACTTCTGTGAACTTTTGCGCCTGCGTTTATCGGTGCGTAGATTAATGCCGGCAAGAAACCCGGGCACATCAGAAAAGTTCGTATTGAAAGTGGCCCGCGTGGAAAGGTCTCCTACGTGATTACAACGCCACAGATTGGAAACGAAGGCGTCACAGCAGACAACACCCATATGACAACACTCATATGACGTGACTTTGTCTTCATTATCATTGTTGTCAGTCCCGCTTAAGAAAGTGAGGTCCCGCTGTTCGAGGGAGCCGACACAGAGGACTTCCAGGCAAGATTTCAGGGCTTTCTGATAGCCATCTTCGGGATACTAACTGTCGATAGCGTGCAGCTGCGGTATTCAAGGGCAGCACCACGATGCCACTGCGCACCTTCAGTGAATGCAACAGGGGTTTATTTGGAGACACTTTTTCTCAGCGGGAGCAGCGGTGAGAACAGTCCGCGGTTGATCGGGCTGGGTAGGCTGTCGTTCTGGGCTGCGGCAGTGTCCATCGTCAGCGAAACCAGCTTCAGCGAATTCATTACACCTTCCATGGCCCTTTCAGAAAGGGCATTCTTCTATTGAGACAATCAGTTGCACTCTGATCTCGTTTCGCAACTTTTTTTTTTGTCACATGCGTTAATCTGGTTCCATATGGATTTGACGTGTGCAGTTTCGGGTGGTCACTGTATATACACTTCGTTTTTCTTTTTTTCATTGAACTTCAGTTTCGAGTCAGCGCTGGTGCTGTCGTCTTTCTTGTTCTTTGAGTCCCGTCAAAGTGTGCGCGGCTTTTGTACTCATGAATCAAAACCAACTTGCCCAAACGTCTGCTGTACTACAGCTAATATACGGTGCTCATTCTTGCGTAGAATACTTCATTCCTAATTCATGTTTGAGTTTGCTCTACACGCGCATATCTGTGCGATGCATTTCTATCGCTTTGAAAAAGCGATTTACATCAGAGCCAACACAATATTTTTCATACTGTGCATAGACTTCGAAGCCAAAATGGCATTAAAAACACTCTTCCTGGCTCAGTAAACGCTTTTCACAATAAATGGTGGGATTATTTACCTTGACAAGGCAGCAATCAGGAGGCATTTTTGCCCCGCTGTTATTGAGTATTAGGATACTGAGTTGGCTGCTTAGCATGGTGCATTTATTCAGAAATTTTGCACTTCCTCCGACTCATTGAATTGTCCCAGGGCTCGTTCATTAGGCGGTGATCTATGGAGCTCTCGTTTGCCCCGTTCCGTTCTAGATTTAACGATACAAATTTGGAAAATTCGTTCAGGTGACAAAACAGTTAAGCGGCGACAACGGCGATACTGAACGCCTATACCGTTCTCTTTCGTCGTTTGCACGTTTAAAGCCCATGTTTATCCTTGATTGGAAAACATAGCGTTAGAAATCCTACAGAAATTATGCTTTGACAATGCGCTATATAAAAATGGTACAAACTCACTGTACTTACAAAAAATTCGGATTTTTGTAGTGCCATACCAGACTGAGTGCTGTAAATATGATAAAAATTCGCGAAAAATCAATACAAAAGTTATATTCATAAACTAAGAAAAACTATGCGCAAGAGCGAACCGATACTTTGAACAAAAAAAGTGAACCGAACATTCTGTTAGCTGGGTGTATTTTGCTGGTCAACGCTGCAGACAGCACTAAAATCTTTCTCCTCTAGCATGTCTGCGAAATTGCTGTAGTGGTGCGCTAATATGTGTAATGTGTTTTCGGTTTTTACCAAGACCTTTAATGTGTCGAGTATTACTGAACACGGTCCCCTAGACAATTATAATGTGTCTAGGCTTCTCCTCAATCACATGTTTTTAGTGTTGCTTGTCAACTACTCATTTTGTTGCCAATATTTCATGACGGTTGTTCACAAACACGTTTCATTATTACATTCCTTTACAAAACTGCTGCTTATTTGTCTAACCTTAGTAAAATGAATACAATTCTGAGTTCAAGCTAACTAAGAACACAAATGTTTCCTTGGGTCAAAGGAAGTAGTAAAAAATTAAAAGAATTGATTCAGCAGATAAAAGTCATTTAGAAGAATTTGAAAAGGCTGCGTGAGAAACTTATAAACTGCCATGGTCCGACTCCTATCGCATAAGACGGCCGCTAAATATTAGCTGGGTGCTTGTTCTGCGGTTTCCGATGGCTCTTATCATTGTAATTTAAATATCTGTCAATATATTTCGCGTCACCTAAAATCTCTATTTTCAAATTGAGCTTTAAGCTAAAGCGCCTCAACTCAGACTACGCGTAAACCTCAAAAGAAATACAAGGCTGTGAATTCTGTTACTTTCTTTAATTATCAAGTTGGTCATGGATATGTTCTACTTCCCAAACTATTATTTGGTTATCGCCCAAGCGTGATTCCCAAATTAGTTTGCTGTTGCCTGTGATACCTAGAAATGCTATTAACTACATAATGCATGCAATTCCATGATCATGTTTCACTTGCCTTATTAGTCGACAGTAACTGACATAAAGACTGGGATTCTTTAGCTACTGATTTCATTACTCTGCAAGAAATTCGCAGTAATTGGATGTTAAATCCTTTTAATAAACTAATTCTTTTTAGACTAATGTCAAGAGTTTGTGACATCTGACCCGTGATCCATCTTCATGTTTTCAGGTGGCAGAAAGGAACGAGACTCTCGCGGTTGTGTGGAGGAAGCACAGCACGAATGATTCGCAGGTCCGCTGCCATTCGGCCAAGAAAACAAAAACATACAACGAAACACAATACAACTACACTCTCCGGGCACGAACATCACGCCCCAAAAAAGAAGATGAGTAGTAAGTAGCAATAATCGAACTGTCACCTCATTTTTTCTTCTAAACGTCATGAGAATACGTCAACAATGAAGTTGAAATTTTACGCTTTTCTCTTTTTTAGTGCACCGTATGTCCAAACCGAAGCAGGAAAGTATACTACATAAAAAGAACTTACCACTGACGCGTCTATATTCTCTAAAGGGAGACTAAGGACGTATTTCAGATGCTCTATTTGGATAGCTGACTCCATCCAAGAACGAAGCCTTCAGTCACCCTAAGAATGGAGCTTTTATAAGGTAGATCAGGGATGAAAATCAAATAAAGTTGTCACTATCACCGGCCGGTTTCACAGCTAACATGCGACTTCGACGCAACTTTAAAGCCCTGACTGTATTCTAGGCTCCACTCTGATTAGCTTTATAACAGCGATTAGAGAGACCTTGTCGGTGCAGACGTCATAGTTTCAATCGAGTGGCAGGAGAATTTGTGTCATTTTCTTTTAAAGGTGAGCCCATTGTTCTTGGACAAATATCATCAATGACAAAATCCACTTCTACCAAGATGAAATGATAGATATTGTTGCCCTAAATGTTCCTTAAGAAACGGTGCTTGGAGAATTACGATCTGATGTTAATGCGTAAATCTTTCTTCCCAAAGAAAGCCCAAGAAAGCCCATCGGACGCTGAACAAAAGTTAATTTCAGTACTCTCCGAATTACCAGCCTTTTCTTCTTTAAGCTCCGATGACATTGAGCGTGCGCATCGGCTCGGACGTGCCGGAGAGAATTCTTGCAGGCCCATTATCGCCAAGTTTGTTCATTCCAAGACTAAGGATCTAATTCTGTCCAATCGAGACACGATAAAAAAGAACAAGGTTTCTGTCGGCGAAGACTTCTGTCCCTCAACTAGGCTAGCTAGAAAAACGCTTTTACAATTTGCCAAGACTCGCAGCACGTCATACCAGTTGACGTATAAAAGGCTCCACATGAACGGGAAGTGCTACACCTACAACCCTACCACGAAAACCGTCATTGAATCTCAACTAAACAAGGCTGTGACCACCCAGAAACCTGTCGCTGAGCTTGCGCTATCCTCTAGCCCTTCTCCCAGTGGCGTCATCCAACCTTCTAGTTTATCACCTTAGCGGTCACAGAGGGGTCGTGGACCTTTTAATGAGCTTTCTGTTGTGTATACTAATATTCGAAGTGTCCTGAAAAACCGTGAACAGTTAAGTTCATTTATTGATTCTTGTGCAGCCCACGTAGTAGTACTAACAGAAACATGGCTCTCAAGCAAAATACGCGACCATGAAATTTTAGAATGTAACAAACGCTACAACTTTTACCGTAATGATAGAAATTGCAGGCCAGGTGGCGGAGTACTAATTGCCGTAGACCATAACATATCCTCATGCGCAATACATGTGACAAGCAATCTAGAAATAACGTGGGTTTTATTAAACATAAAAGGCAGGAAGATCACAGTCGGTGTATGTTATCGTCCACCACCCAGAGACCTCGAATTCATTAACAACCTACACGATGTCATTAATCTAATCTGTGTTCGGTATCCTGGTTCTCCTATTTTTCTTTTGGGTGATTTTAATTACCCTAATATCTCCTGGGGCGTGGATGGCCCCAGTAGTCTTCCTACTGATTCAGAATCTAAATCTTTTATTAACTTGTGCTCAACGTTCCATTTTTCTCAAATCGTCACACTGCCTACAAGATGCACTAGTCATTCTGAAAACACTCTTGACCTTATCTTAACTACATGCCCTGAATCAATTTCAAACCTCAGCATTCTTCCAGGACTTAGCGACCACTCACTCCTTGAATTTACGTTCGGATTCCCTGCCCCCCGAGCAGGAAAAAAAATGAAGATTGTTAGGAATTACAGCCGAGGAAATTACGACGAAATTAATCGTGCATTATCTTCTTTTTGTGACGAATTTTTGAGAAATTTTGAACGTCGCAGCCTACAATTAAACTGGGACTTGTACAAAACCAAAACAGCCGAGCTCATCAACAAGCACATCCCCATACGAGTAATTAAGTGCACCAAATCACCATGGTATAATAAAGCTCTCGGAAGACTAGCCAATAAAAAGAAGCGTTTATACCGCCTAGCTAAAACCTCAAAACTATCAGAGCGATGGCAAGCCTATCGCACCGCGAATGCTAGTTACAGTCGCGCTTTACGGGAATCCAAACGCTATTTCTTTCAACACACCCTCCCCAATCTGCTACGTTCAAATCCTCGACAGTTCTGGCGAACAGTAAAAGGCCCTGAAAGCGATAGGATGATTATTAACTCCAGTGATGGTCTACCGTTAACAGATGAACAATGTGCCTCTACATTCAACGATTTTTTTGCAGCATCGTTCTCTAGTCATGCAGACGTCCCTAAACCTCTGTTCGACATACCTCCGCTATCGCCAATGCCTCCCATCACAGTTAATCCAGCTGGTGTCGAAAAGATTATTGATTGCCTGAAGCTCTCTTCTGCTTCTGGTCCTGATGGTATCACGTCAAAATTCCTTAAAAACACCAAATTTTATTCATCTATCATCTTAACAAAACTTTTCGACCAATCTTTATCCACCGGCTTGGTTCCTGATGATTGGGCGGTAGGGAAGGTGGTTCCCACACATAAAAATGGTGACAAGCATGATGTTAAAAACTATCGCCCCATATCTTTGACATGTGTTCCATGCAAAATTCTTGAGCATATCATATCATCCCAAATCGCTACCCATCTTGATTCTCAATCTTTTTTTCATAGTTCCCAACATGGCTTCAGAAAATATTATTCATGTGGAACGCAGCTGGCATCTTTCACTCACTTTCTTCACAGCGTCCTCGACCACGGCGGTGTTGTCAACTGCATATTTTTAGACTTTTCTAAGGCTTTTGACAAGGTATCACACACTCTACTCCTCTTTAAATTACACCAACTTAACCTGGATCCCAACGTTTTTGCATGGTTGAGAAGTTTTCTTACTAATCGCTCCCAATACGTAACGATTAACGAAATCGACTCCAATTATGTCCCCGTTGATTCCGGCGTGCCACAAGGCTCCGTTCTTGCTCCCTTGCTCTTTCTAATTTACATAAATGACTTACCCACCAAAATTCAATCTCGCGCTGGCCTTTTCGCAGATGACTGTGTAATTTATCGTGAAATAACCAATCCTAATGACGAAAAGATTCTGCAATCAGACCTTAACGCAGTAACTGCATGGTGTCAGGATTGGTTAATGACTCTTAACTCTAACAAGTGTAACTTAATGCATGTATCTCGAATTAACTCTAATGTTTCTTCTTATATTCTTCAGGATTCCCCGCTTGAACAGGTTACATCTTACAAATACTTGGGCGTCTTATTTTCATCCAAATTATCATGGGAACAGCACATCAACTATATAACTAGCAACGCTAACAGATCTCTAGGCTATCTGAAACGTAATTTTGCGAACATTTCTTCATCTCTTAAATTACAATTTTATAAAACACTTATCCGTCCAAATCTTGAGTATGCTGCTTCTGTATGGGATCCCGGCCTTGATCATCTGGTAACAACCATCGAAGCTCTTCAGAATCGGTCTGCTCGCTACATTCTCAGTAATTATCATCGTACTGCCAGCACAACTAACATGAAAAACACATTACACCTACCTCCACTCTCCTTGAGACGTCAGATACAGCGACTTTGTTTGCTCCATAAAATATACTACCACGACACACTTCACAATCTTTTACTCCACCGGCCCTCTTATGTGTCACATCGCGTGGACCATCGTCATAAAATTGGATCTTTCGCATGCCACACGAATACCTTTCATAATTCATTTCTCCCGCGCTCAATAACAGAGTGGAACCACCTTCCCGAAGATCTTGTGTCTATTACTGATGTTACATTGTTCAAAAATGCCTTAAAAGCTCATTTTGGTGTTCCTGATTAATCGTTACGCACTGTTTATTTATTTTTTACCCCCGTATTACTACTTGTATTGTGTTCTACAGTTATATTTTGGTGTTCCTTACTTGTAGTACTTGTATTGAATTCTTGGATGTTTATTGTTACCTTCTGGTGTTCCTTACTATTTTTGCACTGTTTTTGACACCCCTATATATATGTGTATATATATGTATATATATATATATATATGTGCCTGTGCTTTTATCTTAATTATGTTGAGTATTCCACTCCCCTCTGTAACGCCCGACCCGGGCCCTGAGGGTATTCGAAATAAATAAATAAATAAATAAAAAGTACTGCCTTCAAGTACTTTCGCTTCTACTTGGCATTTCTCTTGTCTCCTCTCCGTAGGCGAAAAATCTCACGATTATAGTAGATTGAATCAATATTACTAGGTAATAGAGAGTTGCAAAGCTGATCCCTAAGCATTTTCCTTATGTAGAAGATGACGGGATTGTGATTTCCTCTCATTTAATCCTTCGCAAACCCTCAGTTTTAAACGAAGATACAACTTGTGCTTTATTCCCGAAGGTATGCATTGGTAAAATTATTTGGGTCATAGAGTGCTAACATTTATGTTGTAATTCTTTACAGCAAGGAAGAGACGGTAATAGTTACGCTCGTACAACCTCCAGGCAGGAGTGGATATGAGGCAAAATACACTGACAAAGGTATTTGAATGCACTTAATGATTTTCCATGTTCCTGCAGTATAGAATCAATCTTGAAAGTTTTCCTTCTTTATAAATAACGTGAAAATCCCCTCATAAGCAACATGCAACCTGAAGCTAGATTTTGAATCACATGCTTGACGCAAAACTTTCGTACATATGTTACAAAACTACCAGTGTTATGCTCTCCATAACCTTCCAAATAGCGCACTCCTTTGAATACGGTCACAGAGGTGGAAGTCACGGCATGAAATGTTCTATTTTTGGATTGCACCGACTATGTACACTTTATGAAGACCAATGAGTTGTTCGCTGTGTTGTGTAATATGTGAATACAATGATGAATACACGTGAATACACGCGAATACACGTGAATACTCGTGAATACAATGTGAATACACGTAATATGTGAATACAATGATGCGCCACACATTGATTAAACTGCCCGCACATTGCGCTAAGATGAGTAACTATATTGAAAACTAGTTTGTTCAAAATATTTTTTACTTGAACACGTAAACGCCATGAAAAATTTAAGGCTCGAATTTTCGCGGGTTTTGTTGTGGCCCTTGATATTATTCGGAATAAATTATTGTTGAGAAACATATGGCTCAAAGCGGCAGTGGGCTTTATCTTTGTGCAGTATCCTGTAGGGCTTATAGGAGGCCTTCCTCTTGCATTTCTCCTAAAAGCAGAGCACAGTGACCTGGTCAATGTGTATTCATTTTTTGAGAATTATTCTGGTTGGTCAGTTTTGAAGACTGGGTAACAAATATCGTTTTTTTATATGCCACATTTAGTAATTTCGCAGCAGGTCACATAATAATATTTAAAACACCCTGAATGTTACCTTAAAGGGCCCGTGCCCACCCCAGCGCAGCAGACACTCTCTACCTCTCTTTGAGCGAGCCTCCTCTCCTTCCATTCCCGCCTCGAAATTCTTCTCTCCCGCTCCTCGTCGAGTAGGCTCGGCAAGGCAAAATCACCCCTTCCTTCTCCGGTGTAAGCCGGAGGCGTGGTGTCTGTTGAGTGCGTCACAGGGCGACGTCATGGCCCCGCCTTCAATAGAATTCTTTTCTTGGTTTTTGCATTTTCTCCGCACACTGAACGATCGAGAGGTGCGATCGGCTCGACCACCTAGACTTGTTAGCGAGCGCATCCTTTCATACATCTGTTTGTCATTCCCAGTTAACGAGCCACCCTTTTATTTTCTTTTAGGCCTCCCCACCGTTTCACGAGCGGAGGGGCGGAAGTCGGTTGTGTTCGAAACACACGGCGAAGCGCGGACCCGGCAACCGCCCGTTTGCTTTTCTCCATGCGTGTTTGTGTTCTGTGTGTTTGTGTCTTTTCTCCGCTCCAAAGCATATGTCATTCATTGGAGTCGAGGCGTACGCAAGATGCACGAAAGATAAGCGGTGTGTGTGCGGAGCGGTCAAGTGGGCGAGCGAGGGAAAGGCTCTGCTGCACTACTAATTAAAACCTTGTTTTGGGGGGCTCGCATAGAAGAAAAGAAACTGAGAAGGGAGCGCGCACGCAGAGCGTCTCGTGACGTGATCACGGCGGGGGGGGGGGGGGAAGGGGGGGGAGGGGGGGGCGAACCAACTCCCTCAGTTTTACTATTTTTTTACTTTTTATGGCTAGGGTTCAAGGCTGTCGCCGCACGCTCCCTCCGCAGTTTTTTTTTTTTTGTTCCTTCATGCGGGTTTGTAGGCATGAGCCAGAACAGAAGGCGCTGCGAAAAGCCTTGTGCAGACGACGCGACGCCAAGGCTACGCCCAACCTTCTCCCGTCAGTCAGAACGTTGCACCAATGGAGTGCCTTTAGCGAAAGTAGCCCCCCTTGACGTCAGCGGGGTGCAGAGTAGTGGGCCGGGCCCGTTTTTGAAGGAAGGAAAGAACGAACGGGCTTTGATTTGAATTTTCGCAGCTTTTCGGGGCGCGCATGGCTCTAGTATTTTGCAGAGGTTATCTTCGATGCCTCATCTATGCAGTGGGCCTGTTTTTCAAAAATGTCCGGACCCTGGGCAGTGGCCCTTTAATACTCAAAGAAATCTTTGACTGTTAACATATTCCTACAGCCGCTTCACAAATTCTTAGCGCCGACTGAGTCATAGAAGACATATTTCTGCGATTTCAAAGATGCAGAATGCAAATGGTCATTCTTGTTTGCTGCCATGATGTGGAGATTGGTTTGGTTCATGGGTTTTAACGTCCCAAAGCGACTCAAGCTATGAAGGACGCCGTAGTGAAGGGCTCTGGAAATTTCGACCACCAGGGGTTCTTTAACGTGCACTGACATCGCACAGTACACGGGCCACTAGAATTTCTCCTGCAAAGAAATTCAGCCGCCGCGGTCTAGGTCGAACACGCGTTTTTTAGGTCACCAGCCGAGCACCATAACCACTGATCCTTTGCGGCGGCAGATGATGTGAAGAAAAAGATTTTTTTTTCTCCTTAATTGTTGCCGCGTCAGGAAGACTAAGGTTCGGTTCAGCAAGGATCATGTATAAGATCTGTTGGTTACCAACTAGCGTCCCGGATGGGTAAATGCGTCTTCCCTCTACCGCCTCGATGCTCGGCTTCCTGGATGTTGGGGCATGATCGATGTTCGGGGAAAGCGTGGTACGAAAGCATGGCCGTAGAAGGTACCTGCTATTCAAACTCAAGGATTATAAATTGAAAAAAAAAGCAGTATGTGTAGCAGATCCAATAGAAGGAGGTGGATTTCAATTGCCTGAAAGCGGATTCTGCCGCCGACCCGCCAGAACACATGTCTTGCCGAACGTTCTTCGTTCAGGCGTTTTCTCAGACACAGCCCAGAACGAGGTCGGCAGAAAGCAAAGTCTCATTGCAACCTGCCGCAACCGGGTAGCACTGGGATTCGGTGACGGCGCCTCCCGCATACGACGTGGCCACTCTAACCTCTACATCTGTATTGTGGTGTGCCCTCCCCACTCCTTACGAGACCCATTAATAAAGTTCACCGCTCGACGTATCAGAATGCCGAACCACGCTGCATACTATTCTAACTGTTAGCGCCAACCAGAGATTAGGTCTCTAGGTTGTCTAGGATTATAAGGAACACATGACAAAAGTGCTCTATACTAATTCAGAAACAGACACAAATGTTTAAATTCATTCCGCTCTAGTAAAAGGGCTTCATTTGTTGCCATTCATAAGTTTTCGTGAAGTAAATTTTATTTAAATCACATTAAATCACCTTAAATCATCTCTAACACTGCTCTAGTGCTGGAAATTATCTAACTTATTCAGTTAAATCAGCGCCTTAATCAGGAAATGCGGAGCATTGGAGCCATTGTCCGCAGTTTTTCAAGCACTGATAAGTTTGATTGGGGCACAAAATAATTTGAGCTCCCATTCCCGGACAACTCGGCATTGCTTGATTCCTGGGAAGCCTGAAGTTAAACACAAGTTGGTACACCAAGTCGAGTATTTATAAAACGACCAGGAGCTCTTTGCCAGAATGGCATGAACAACGAAAGAAAAAATAGCACACCGCGACCCCGAGTGTAATTCGAGCGCGCGTTGGCGGGATCAGCAGTGCTCTATTCTTCATCATTTAGACAAGGGGTCTCAAACACGTGGCACGCAGAACTGTGGCTCGCAGCACATCGGCCCGTCAAGATTCATTTTTTATTCCGAAAACTCATGTCAGCTTCAGTAGTAAGCTTCACCCCCCCGTCTTGCTTTTGAACTGAAACCGGCGAAAAAATTTACGTCCGCCAACGGCGCTCATGCTTAGCGGGAAGGAAAGCTACTGGCAGGCGCCCTTTAGTCTACAATATTTTCACACAGACGTCAGCTTCCTTCAAGAGCGCACAAGAACCGAGGCGTCGGACAACCCTCTCTCTGTTTTTTCCTACTCTGCAGACGTAAACAGAACAACGAAACAACTTCCCTTGCGGCGGGGATGAAGGCCCAACTCCTTCCATTTCCTACGTAGGCTGTCCTGAAGCCCCACAAAAATAAGTCCGGGAGGGGATCTTTTCACACCAAATTGGAAATCTGTCGTGCGGAAATTGGAAGGCAGTAACTTTCTACCTTTGCCTTTATTCCAGTCTCGTCATCATCAGCTTGACTACGCCCACACCAAGGCAATAGCATTTCCAACGTCTCTCCAATTAACCCTCTCATTTGCCAGTTGCGGCCACCCTATCCCCGCAAACTTCTTAATCTCATGCACCCACCTAACTTTCTGCTGCCCTCTGCTACGCTTGTCTTCTCTTGGAATACATACCGTTACCCTTAAGGGCCAGCGGTTATCTTTCCTCCGCATTACATGCCTGACCAAGCTCATTTCTTCTCTTGATTCCGACTAGGGTGTCGTTAACCCGCGTTTGCTCTCTCACCCACTCTGCTCGCTTCTGTCCTCTTAACATTACGCCTATCAATTTTCTTTCCGTAGATTTCTGCGTTGTCATGATGTTGAACCCACTTCGTTAGCCACCACGTTTCTACAGGTGTTGTGTACTGTTGTAGACTTTTCTTTTGAGGTATATTGGTAAACTGCCATTCATGATCTGCGAGAGCCAGCATATGAGCTCCACCTCATTCTTATTCTTCTAGTCATTTCCCTCTCAGGATCCGGAACAGCGGCCATCCCCTTCCCCAAGTAGAAATATTTTCCTACTAGTTCCAACACTTCGCTACCAATTCCGGATTGCTGTTCCTTTGCTAATTGGTAAACATTACTTCGGTTTTCAACGCGTAAATTTTTCGACCCATCTTTCTGCTCTGCCTCTCTAACTGATTGATAATGCATTTCAAATCATGTTCTGAATGATTTAGCAAGACAATCTCATCAGCGAATCGCAGATTAGTTAGGTATTCTTTAAGTCTCATCCCCAACTGTTAACAATTTAGGCCTCGAAATACCTCCTGTAAACAGGCGGTGAACTGCACTGGCGAGATCATGTCTCCCTGCCTGACACCCTTCCTTATTGGAATTTTGTTGCTGACTTTTTGAAGGACTATGGTAGCTGTTCAGTCGTTATAGATATCTTCCAATATTTCCAGATAACATTCCTCTACACCATGATTACGTAAGCCTGCATGACAGCTGAGGTTTCCAATGTGTCAAATGCTTTCTCGTGATTAATGAAGGCTATATAAAGGTTTCAGTTATATTCTGCGCACTTCTCTATCACTTGATTGATAGTGTGCATATGGTCTAATGTCGAGCATCATTTACGAAAGCCTGCCTGATCATTTGGTTGTATGAAGTCTAAGTTTGTCCTGACTCTGTTACCGATTATCTTAGTAAATACCTTGAAAGCAATGAATGGTAAGCTGATCGGTCTGTAATTTTTCAAGTCCTTGACGTTTTCGTTCTTGTGAACTAAGATAATGATAGCGTTCTTGCAAGCTACTGGTACGCTCGAGGTAACGAGGTGTTGCGCATACAGGATGGCTAGTTTTGCTAGCACAATCTCCCCTCTGTCCTTCAACAAATCTCCTGTCACCTGATCCTCACCAGCTGCTTTTCCCCCTTTTCATTGCCCCTGAAACTTTCTCTTCCTCTGTCGTTACTGGTGGGATGTCTCAATCCTGTGCGCTACTGTCTTTCTCATTAACGTCCTTAGTGCATTGGCTAATGTATAGATTTGTTCAGAAATCTTCGGCTATTTTATCTCATGTGTATTGCTAATGACATTTCCCTCTTTGTTTCTTAACTCATACATCTGGTTTTACCTATCCCTAGTTTCCTCCTCACAGCTTTTAGGCTGCCTCCAGTCTTTAGAGCATGCTCGATTCTCTCCATGTGAAACTTCCTTGTGTCGGGCTACCTTGCGTTGATTTGTCAACTTTTATAGCTCTTTTAGTTCTATTCTTTGTGCAAAGCTAGACGCCGTCATGACTTAGCGGTTCTTGATGATGATGCATTTTTATGTTACAAAGGCATATCTGGACAAGAGCCCCATGAATAGCTTGCCGACATACTGTCTAAACGTTCTGCCACCTAGTTCTAGGACGGACTCCTTAAAGGTCGCTGTGAGAACATCGTTCATTATTTTAACATTACGGTCGTCTTCCGCAGTTAAAGCGGAATGTCTTTTCTGAAGCGAAATCCTGCACTTCTCTACTTTCCCTCTTACCGCTAACTTGCTAATTCGCTTCCGCTTCACTAGTTTCCTCCACTTCCTCTTCAAATCTAAGCGAACACGAGACCTTACCACTCTGTGGTCTCCACAGCGGACCTTTCCGTGGACCTCCACATCCTCTGCGATCCCTGGTGAGGGCATAGTATGAAGTCTATTTCATTTTATTGCGAAAGCAATACCACTTGCACTTTCACGCCTTTGCCGTGCCGCGGCGGTGACCACCATCGTGCCACGGCGGTGACCACCATTGACCTTCATTTGACCTTGACTGCATTAGATTGGATTAGATTAGATTGGATTGGGTTACACTAGATTAGATTAGATTAGATTACATTGGACTGGATTGGATTGAATAGGAGTGGATTGTATTGGCTTCGAGTGTATTGTATTAGATTGTATAACCGATGCATCACCACGAGTCTAACCACAACCACCACCACCAGCTACACTACCAGCTGTACCATGGCGTAGGTACGGATATTGCTTTCGCAATTACCGGGCTTAACCAAGCTAAGCCACAGCGAATTTTTTAGTCTCACCACTGGGGCTCTTCCACATCGACTTGGTGTTTTCTTCTTTTGCGGAATAAGGTATCTATGATCCATAAATTATTTGTATCTGCGAACTTTACTACTAGCACTCTACTGTTACTCGTAAAACCTAGGCCATAGTCACCGCCTCATCTCCAGCCTGCTTCTCGTCTACCCTCCAATTTAAGTCGCCCATCAGTACAGTATACAGTGATTTTACTTTATTCATTGCTGATCCGACGTATTCATATAATCTTTCAGCTATCCGGTCATCATGGTTTCATGTAGGCGCGTAGGCCTGCACCACCTTCAGCTTGTACCTCTTATTACGTTTAATCACTATAGCTGCCACCCTCTCAGTAATACTATAAATCTCCTCTGTTTTGCCAGCTTCATCCTGATTGACGAGGAATCCCACACCCAGTTCTCATCTGTGCACTAATCCACGATAGCACAGTACATGCCCGGCGTGTAGTACTGTATAAGCCTCATCACTCCTCCTAACCTCACTATCACCTATGATATCCCATTTAATGTCCGCTAAGCGTTGCCAGCTTCGTTTAAGCGTTACGGGGTTTCGTTTCCAATTGTGACCTGTCCGAAGTCAGAGATTTTTATCACCCTTCAATGCGTCACATGTCTGACCGCCGCCCTGGTCAGTTGTTCCGCAGCTGCTGGAGACTGAGGGCCGAGGGTTTATTGGTTTGTTGATAGAAGGTTGCGACCAACTGCCACACCAAACGTGTTGGGACCCGTTCACAAAATCCCTTGAAGATAAGTTGGAGCGTGTTCAAAAGAAGGCTGCCATATTCGTCACGGGCATCTACGACTTTAAAATCAGTTCTCAAATCAGGGAAAGTATGGGTTGGAAACTGCTCTCCGCACGCAGGAAAATCTTCTGGTTAAAGCTTTTGAACAATAATAACTAATTAATACAGGAATCGACAGGAAAACATATTTAAAACAACCTCATTATCAGTTTAAAAGGCGGGACAATTCCCCCCTAAAAATCAGGCCTTATCAAAGTCGGATAAATGCATTCAAGTTTTCATTATTTCGACGCTAGATTTCGGATTAGAATTTACTTCTCACTGAGGTAGTATCTGCGCCTAATTTTTCACATGCCATCGAGAACATTATTGGAAACTTTTATTCTACAAGCAGTGTTCTTCGTTGTGAAACTGGGTAACAATTTATTTGTTCTTTTGTGGGTCTTTTACACCTGGCATTGAATGTGTTTATGTCCTGTTCTGGTGAAGAAAAGCGCTGTCTGTCCTAGTCACCGAGATCAGGCCGCAACCCAGGTCTGGTTGTGTAATTCCATCGACACGCGCAGTTTTTTTTAAAGCCCAATAGAGAATTGCGTGGCATCGGGATTCAAACACCGGCCCTCTTGCACGCTAGGTGGATGCTCAGCTCTACGTCATGGCTAGCGATAATTTAGGTGTATCTCGTCAAAATAGGACATCAGGGCTCAGTGGGAGTAAAAGTAAAGGAACCCCTTTGGTTTGAGCGATTCGCCAAAAGGAACTCAACAGTAAGTTTCTCATTTTGTACTGTGGAAAAATCTAAAGCAGCTTTTTTTACACTCTGTAAGCATCTTGCACTTTCCACAAACGATGCCGCTCTCTCCTACTCAACGTGCGTTGTGTGTCATGCCGCTCGTTTTTATGGCAGGCACGTTAGTGTGCCAGATGTTAATAAGGCACATCAACAACACACATGTTCAAAAATTCTTAGCCTTCCCCGAAGGCGACTGTGGGCAACCTAAAGGCTTTCACTAAAGCTGCAACGGGCCGTGGCTGTCGATTTTCGATGAAGGCGAAATTCTAGAGACCCGGGTGCTGTGCGATGTCAGTGCATGTTAAAGAACCCCAAGTGGTCGGAATTTCTGGAGCCCTTACCTACGACGTCCCTCATAGCCTTAGTCGGTATGGTACGTTAAACCTCACAACCACCACCACTAAAGGTGTAATGCCCTTTTCTATCAGGCTTCACAAAGCGCTCAGGCAACGCTTACCGTGAAGCCTAACTTACAGTATTCTTTTGTTCCGCTTGCTGTCCGCTAATATCCGCTTTCTCATTGCCGCGCTCGATCCCGGCATTCACCTTCTACGAGAGGAAAAAATTTCAAATTTTCCAGTTCATAGCAAAGCTAATTTAACAAAATCTATTTTCCGCGAAGAATATTAACTAAGGCAGACTATCAAAATCACCAGCATAGGTGAATTTGCAAACGCTGAGCAGATGTTCTCTACAGATATGACCTATCATCACTGAGTGGCCACCGTGGCACCCGTTGAGCCCTCTGGGCATCGAAATAATAGTTGTCAGAAACCTGGAGCAGCGAAGCCTCCACGCACTCCATAATATATTTGCGACGCGGCTACGAGTTCGGGTAGGTGTTGTACAAAACGTTTAAAACTTGAGTAAAAAAAAAAGAACCGAATGGTTAGTGACACAAAGATCTACATATTTTCACTACGTACATCAGCCATGCCTAATGTACTGCTCAGGTTTTTTCGGTAGACCGCAAAGCTAAGTCGAAATGCGAAACCTGTGATGACAATAGCAACTGGGATCCCAGGAGGCTACGCTTGTAAACATTCGTAGTATTAAAGCAAAAGCACTGAGGTGCTCGCGTCTCAGAAGAGCCTGTGTCGTCGCTTACATCTGTTGTAGGCACCGGCGTTGTTGACCCTGAGCGAAAAATCCACGCAAAATCACCACAGAAGCAACGTAGGGGGCAGGCCAGCCATGCAACTCACGTGACGTTGCGGCAGGAACTGTCCATCGTTGCAGGTGGCACTTTAGGCATGGTCGTTAGAGGTTGCTCAGTGAGAGCAACCTGGATCGCAGGGCAGTGGCGCGTCGCTTAACCTCTGTACAACTCCTGAAGAGTTATTATGGGGACTCTTAGGAATATATGAATGTCGAGTTGAGAATAGCCGATTTCAATTATATGGTCGTTAACAAATTAACTCTATCGAGTCCTACCATAAGCCGGAGCTTAACTGCACGTCCCATTGTTTTCACCTGTCACTGAGGCGCAAACGGAACCTTTTGGTTGCGGTGTCAATTGACGTCACCGGGGAGGAAAAGTTAAGCGGCCAGCAAAGCGTTAAATACGTACGAGCCATCTTTAATGAGTGCCTGTTGCAGAAAAAATAAGACTGGCTGGTAAGTCTGCTTCTCACACAGTGACAGCATCTGCGCCTTTTGCGTGCAGACTAGAAAGGCCACTAAAAAAGTTACACCTGGGTGTGTTGCTAAGATATATTATTTTATTATTGGGCTGACTGTAGCAATCTCGTTTTTTACACCACAGAGAAAATAAACTTCACCCTCACGCTGATGGAGATGGAGCCAGAACATCCTTGTTTCGTGATTTTTACTAACAAAAGCAACGGCGAACAAGGCAAGTTCACTACGATTACTCATTGCTGTACTCTTAGAAAGGTATAATTGTCTAGATCATACATGGTGTAGGTCTGTCCCATGTTCATGCAGTGATATCAACTGGCAAGTCAAGTGGAAAAAATGATCACCACCCTAACTGATTCCACCAGCTTGCGCCCTGCTCTGGGCCAAACCGCTGGCATTGCGCTAATGTAGAGCTGGGAGGCGACATGTGAAAAGAGAAAGCTTCTGAAGTTCAATTTTTGTAAACACGAAGCCCACGCATTCAAGTTTACATACAAATTTTAATATGGGTGCCGCTGCATGATACGCGGTGATTTAGCTGTTGTTTTAGTAAAAGATATATGTCGAAAAATTTCTTTTGCTGCAAGGAAAAAGTCGCAAATGTATTAACACTGCTCTGTACGGTCAGATGAGGGGAGGATGACAAAGCTCTTTTAATAAGCAGTGGAGGAAATTTATCTGTGAAAACTCTATTTTAAGTAGAAATATTCTTTTTTTACTATTTCTGATAACGTAAGGAGAAAAGTGTTTGCGTTTAGAAATAAATATTTGTTTACACCTGTGAGTTCGGCACTCTACACCAAACCGCAACGATGGCGTTCAATGCCAATATCCTGGCCACATTTTTAATGGAGACAAAAAGGACAGAAGTAGTCGTTCTGTGTGTTTGGAAACGTGTTATAGCGACCACCGAAAACCCTTGGCAGTCAGCCTGTACGCATCTCGGTACTCATAAAAGTAGTTAAGTACTTTAGCCTAATAATTTGGAAGTTCTGGCAAAGAAGAGGCTAACAGTGTGTTCATGAACTGCGATCGAAACGCCAAATTACACGCCCTAAAACGTGAAAAATTTGTGAAAGAAAAAATTCACGGGGCACTTTGGCTCTCTAAAGTTCTGCAAGGCCAAAGCGTTTCCTGGAGCACTGGTTTTTTTTCGTATTTTCATATTTTCTTTTTTGTTTCTTCTGTTATTCTTATTTTTAATGCTTGTCTTTTTTATTTCCTTTATTTCATTTATGAAACCCATGCATTCCCTAGATGCGCCTTCATTCATGCTCAAACCCTGAGCCTTAGTGGCGGGGTGGCAGCGTCTCCACTTCAAATGCCAAAGGCCCTGGTTTGATTCAAAGCCTCGACACAGGTTTTTTTTCATGTAGTGAGGACGGTACATGGCGGTTCAAGTAAGCGGACGCGCGTCGCATCGGTTCCGCACATTTTGGCCAAATTCGACCGGACCAAATCATACTCGCCACCGGATTTTATTCGGAACGGAAAGATATCAAGTGCTAGATCCCCAGGATTGAAATTTCAAGCGGGAGTACCAGTTTTCGGCTTTCTACCGGACTTGAAAGTTCTAAAGCGGGCGCCGGCCCGCTAACCCTAACGGGCCACCCATCTCGACATCGTGAGAGCATGGGCCGCTGAACTTGTCGACGACGCCGACGCCTAGCATCGACGCCGCTTCGAAGACAGCCCATATGGCGGGGCCCAGCCAAGACAACGGTGTGCCACTACAACCACCAAACGTCCTTCTCAACGAATTCCGAGAGATGGATTAGGACGACTTCGGAGACGCCGACTTGGGAAGTGAGGACGGGATCCCGTCCCACTCCTCGTCGAAGCCAGCCGGGTACAACAACGATGCCAGCTGGGAGCTTGCTTAATCCAAGCGCCAGAGAAAACTTCAAAGGCGAAAAGACCGCAAAGGCACGGGAACCGGCCCGGCCACCGAACCTCACGATGGAAAATTACTGGGTGATGCGACCGGCTGCAACAAGAATGGATCAAGGGAGCAGAGCAGGCCTAGGCGAAGAATGCCGCCACTGCCCAGAAGCGACTACAAGATCATCATTCGACCTACGAAAGGATCTCATGGTCAAGTCCCTCACCACCCACCAAGTAGCGCGCGCCATTGTCATGGAGTGCAGCCAGCAGTGCAAGGACAAGGACCTACTTTTAAGACTTCGCACTGGATCCATTATCATTATCGTTATCACCCCGCACGAGCAAACAGCTCCGCTAGTGCGGCACATTACCCGTCTCAAATTCGACGGCAAGACTTATGATGTAAACGCTTACGTGGCAGCACCGGGAGACGTCCTGCGCGGCGTGATCCACGGTGTAGACCTAGGTACGTCTCCAAAAGAACTCAAAGCACACCTACGAGTCAGAACTCAAGGCGTGACCCTACTTCAGGCAAGGATGCTCGGAAAATCCAAGAAAACAGTGCTCACGTTTGACGGCCCAGTCTTGCCGAAATTCGTCATATACTACGGAGGTGAAGTACCATACTACCAGTACGCCCCACTAGGCAAGTGTGTTACGTCTGCTTCCAGCAAGGACACCGCTCTGACGTGTGCCCCACAACGAACATTATTGTGTGCGGACTGTGCGGAGTTTCAAACCCGCCCGACGACCACGAGTGCGCGCCCAAGTGCATAATCTGTGGCGAGGCACACCGGACAGGATCCAAGGAGTGCCGGTAGAGATTGAAAAAAGCAAGGCCAAAACCCACAGGAGAAAGAGGACGAAGCGACCAACGCGGGCGACCACCCCAAGCGATGGCTCAGCTCAGAGGGAGAGACATCGGGGAGCCGATCGAGGTCCAACTCCTTCCCGCCTCTACCAACAGCCGGCCCACAGGAGGGGCAGAAGCAAGACAAAAAGAAAAAGAAGGAGCTTTCCCAGACAAGCGGCTGCAAGGTGAGCTGGGCTTTTGCCACTGCTTCGCACTCGGTAGGAAAGGGTAGTAACATAAACAGCACAAACACAGACAATCGCGTCACAGAACCGAAGGACGCGAACAGCAATGCGCTCAGACGCGATATAGAACTCGCTCGAATGAAACATAACGAGCTCGAAGGCAAAGTTGAGGAACTCATAAAAACACTAAAGGAACAACAGCGGGAACTCTACACGACTAGAGCCCTTCCAAAACGACAACCACAGGCATCGAACGAAGGAGACCTTGAAACACGAATGCAAAGCATGACGCAGGATATGATGCAGCAAATCCAATCGTAAATGCAACAGATGCAAGTACAATTCTAAGGGCAGATCTCAGAGATCAGAAGCGGTTTTCGAAAACAAAAACGTACCGAAAACATTAGGGAAAGAGCGTACAACCGTCCAGCGCTAACAGCTTTCGCAAGCGAACAAGGCAACAGCAGTAACGCGTAAACATGATTAATACGTATCGGCAAGAACAAGAATACTTACATATTTGGCAATGGAACTGCAGAGGCTACCGCAAAAAGCAGACCCTCTTAAAACAATATATAAACACACAACTCTCACCTCCTGATGTAATTGCGCTCCAAGAGACTGGAATCAAGCCGACCTTACAAGGGTACCAGGTTTACGACAGTCAAAATGAAGGTAAGTGGCCGTCCTAGTCAGCAAAACCATCACCGCCATCAGGAAAGATACCATCGCCGACACCGACATTGAGCACGCGCTGGTAGAAATTATTCCGAAAAGCGAAAGGGATGCAGCACGTTCTTACTGAAAGTGTGCAGCCCGCCGAGACAAAGAAAAGCCAAGCTCTTCGAACTGTTTTATGGAGCGCACAAGGTGGGCAGAGAAAATGTACTGATCATCGTAGGAGATTTCAACGCCATGGACAGTAGTTTGGGGTACCATAAACAAGACATCAGGCGAAGAACATTAGTGAAAGTAGCGGAATATTTTGGCTGCAGTCTAATCACAAATCCTGCGACCCCCACGAGAATCTTGAATAGCGTGAGCACGGACACATGCCCGGACCTCAGCTTCGTAAGGAAGAGCAGGGAGTCACAGTGGCAAAACATGATGGAAAATGTAGGCAGCTATTACTTTATCCTCCGGACACGAATAGCATCAAATACCATAAGACTCCAGATTGCACAGGCGAAAATCACCGACTGAAACGCGTTTCGAGGGGCTCGCAACCAATCTGAAGGCGGTATCCAATCACTGGAGGAATGGAGTGGCATGCTGAGACATACGCGACAACGATGCACAAAAAGTTTAAGGAGAACGACAACAACGCCCGAAGTAGACGCACACCTCCTCAGACTATGGGAAGCGAGACGCAGTCTCAATAAAAGATGGCGGAAGCAAAAACACAACAGGAAACTAAAACTAAAGATAGCAGATATTACGGCAAAGACGGAAGAATACGCTATGCAACTCGTGAAACAAAATTGGGAACAACTCAGCGACTCGCTTAGGGGAACTCTAGGCACGGCCAGAACCTGGAATCTCTGAAGAGCACTAATCGATCCGACCGAAATAAAGTCAGAAAACAATAAAGCCATCCACAGGTTCATTCACTCCTTCGAGGGGTGGGACATCGTCCTCCTGGAGAAGGCACGAGAAAAATGTTTCGGCGATCACAACCCCCCGCGATACCAAGAAACGTATCGAGGAGCCGTGAACGAGAAACTCGACCGCCCCACAACTGTGGAAGAGGTTTACGCGGCCATAAGAAACACCACCAGAAACACGGCAGCCGGAGCGGACAGAATCGACCACACCCTATTCCGCAACCTGAGCGACGACCTCATACAAGAGCTCGTCAGCTTTGTCAACAAATATTGGGAGGCGGAGACGGTTCCCGAAGATTGGAAACACGCCGAAGTAATAATGATACCTAAACCTGGTAAAAAGCTACAAATTGAAAACCTCAGGCCCATATCACTCACGTCGTGCCTTGGCAAGCTCTACGAACGAGTGGTAACTTTAAGACTTCTTAAATACGAGGTAGCATGGTCGTGTGCCGGAGAGGGAATGAGGGACGTCGGAGACGAGGCTGCGGGAAAAGACAATGAGAGAGGACTTTATACAAAATTTACACTATTTACAAGTGAGCTCTGTATCGAGAAGCTCACTGCATGAACGCCGCATGAGGACAGCTCATGAGGAGACCGATGAAAAAGAGCCCCCCGGCCGTGCCGCTGCCGAGGTTTTTAAAGAGTTCCCTTTCCCTAGGGTCCCTAGATGGGGGGCCGGGCCTGCAGGGGAAGGAAGTTCTCTCTTGCACCAATCACAACTCATACACAGTCTCACTCCCGAGGGATCACACCGCCGTCACGCGCTGGGAGAGGGGGAACGATGCCATCCACGTAGCGCAGACGCCGGAATGTCCATGAGCGGCGTTCCCGCGCATTTCGAACGCACGTTCACACTCGGTGTAGAGGAAACGCTCGCTCAACCGGGCAGACGGACGCGGCTTCCGTCGCAATCGAGGCGCTCACCGAACGCGCGTCTCAGGGTTAGTCGGCGTTCCGCTGCAGCCATGCCGTTGTCTTCCCCACGACGAAGGCGAGACGTAACAGACTGCCCCGCCGGGGGAAGGAGATCCCGATGGACAGGGGACAGCATCCGCTGTCCGGAGGGATGTCGCTTGAGGCTGGTCTCTACCGGAGTCGGTTGTCTCTCGGCGGTTCTGGAGCTCAGCGCACCCCGAAGGCTTCCTTTGCATGTGCAGGTTCACAAAGAGCACTGCAAAGTGACTCGTGCTCCGCTAGCATTAGAAGCTCACCGAAAACCCAACCGCTCAGTCAGCAAGCACGACACAATCCCCACTAAGCAATGCCAGGCTCTTTCCCTCTCACAAAGCCAATTAATCCCTGGGAGTGGTCCAGAAGCACTAAGAAAATTCCCACAAATCGTCACATTACACCACAAAGCGTATCTCAATTTAAAACAATAAACAAAACCAATAGGTTCAAAATCCTACATCAGGAAGAAAAATCACCACCAAACTGCAACTATGATGCTGACTCTTGCGTTAGGGACCTCAACTTAAGCTATCGGCATTACCTTTGAGACTCCCCTTTTTGTGATGTATTCCGATTCGTAATGACCACAACATTTCATTCTGCATAGCAGCATACTGCCGTCATCTTGCATATCCCTGCAATGATTCGCTCAACATCGGAGCCAAAGTCACATTAATTTCCCACATTCCAAAAAAGCAAAGCGACTCCATGCGCTTATGATAGTGACCCACAATAGCTTATCTTCCTAGCACTTCCGCGTGTCAGCGGACGCTGCTACACATGGCCACCACTAGTGCATGTTGCAAAAAAAAATTTTTTATCAGAAGAAACGCTTTCAATGTAACCAACACGTCCGAAACCTATTCCTGCTCAAAACTTTTTTTCTGCAAAACTTTTTTTCTGCAGGAATGGCTCAAAAAAGAAAAAGCAAACAGCAGAGACATCCTCGGAATCAGCTGCTAACGAGCCGCGCCGCGGCTCAAAGGGGTCGCCTATTCTTCTACCGCGCCCTGCGCGGTCGCACACCAACAGTGACTTTAGCAGCCGACAATTCACAAAATTCGAAGGGCTTAACTGCGCTTCGACACCTGCGAGCCTCAGACGCCACGCGACATTCATTTGTTCCGCACCCCGGCCGCGCGTCTCTAACACCTGAGCCGCGTCTGAACATTTGAATGAGAGGGGTTGACTGTCGCGCATGAAAGAAACGCCTGCGTGTACTCTCTCGATTCATGAGTACACTTCGCTCCTTTTTTTGACTGGAGCGCGCTCTGCTGCGTTCCCTCGTGAGATAGCAGGGCGTTCTTCTCTGAGGGCGGCTCCAAGTTTCACGCGTTCTGCTACCGCATCGTCGCCACAATGGGTCTGGTGGCTTTCGCACTGTCTGTACACGCCTAGCCAGCCTGGCCTTTGTACGGCGCTTATCGCATCTGGCGTGCCGCGATGACAGTCTTGGAGCACTACATGGTTGACCGGCCTTCACCCTTACGATGCTTCGGGCCCGTCCTTTGTCCTTTCTGTCCAGACTGCCCTTTCGCATGGCTCTCCTTGCGCGCGGTCGCCTTCCGGAAACTTTCCTAGCTGTTCCGTCTTGCGCGTCTCCTTTTCTCGCGGGGAACTCAGCCTTCTCATCAGCTTTTTGACTCAGCAGCGAGCCGCCTTTTCTACTAGAATTCGAACTATCGGCTCACTCTTTCGATGAGTCACTGCGTGTCGCAGCACTTAAGTGTCCCGACTGCCCTTTACTTTCTGCTGGGCATAACAACTTGCTCTCCTGAGGCTTGCTAATCGATCCTACTACCCTAACGCTCTTGCCCGGAACTTGAACTATGCGACGCTGTTCGGCTAACGTAGCGTTATTGTCCTGGGTACTACCTTCTCGATCGCAGCAATCAGCCTCCTTCGCGGAGAGTGCATGCTTCTCTGGGCTCAAAACCAACGCATTGCCCCTTTCCTTCTTTCTAGCAGTGCCTACATTATCGCCCAAGCCCTCACGGCTGGCGGATATGCACTCTTCCTCGTTGCTAGCCTTAGTGCCTACATTATCCCCCAAGCCCTCACGGCTTGCGGATCTGCACTCTTCGCTAGCTTCTCGACCGAACTCATCGGTCCTCACTGCCGTAGTGGCCTTTCTTTCCTGGACCAAACCTGTCCTATGCCGCCACTTCTGAACAGCACTCGTGTCATCCGGCGACTGAGCGGGGCTTCTAACTCGGTCCCTGACAATGTCGCGGTGTAGCTTACCACCGTCAATTTGGCTTTCGAAATCTTCCTCCGCGGGAATTCGAAAGTATCGGAGGAGCGCACTTTTAGTCATCGCATAGTTGTGGGCATCCTCGTCAGACAACCTCGCCCAGACATTTCTGGGTTCACATGGGAGGAATCCCATCAGCACAATTGGCCAATAACTCTGGTCTAGCTGCTCCTCCATGCAAATTCTCTCAAAATTTTCCAGAAAAGTTCTGAAATTTTCGTCTTTTCTGAAAACACTTAAGCGAGATCGCGTACTCATACTTCTCATCGCGTTAAGTTCACGCGTGAGTTCCTGCATCTCTCTTTCGTATTCCTGTTCCCGCAGCTCTCTTTCGCGTTTCTGTTCCCGGAGGTCTCTTTCGCGTTCCTGTTCCCGCAGCTTTCTTTCGCGTTCCTGTTCCCGCTGCTCTCTACGTTCTAGTTCCTCTTTCTCTTGTTTTTCTTTACGTTTAAGTTCCTCTTGTTCTCTTTTTGCCAATTCCCTCTCCTCAATGGTCTCGAGGCATTCCGCAAGCTCGTCATCTTCAGCCTCTAACGCAAGAATAGCCTTCAGCAGTTCTGGTTTTCTGAGTTTGTCTGATACCTCCAGACTGTCGTGCCGGCGCCCACATTTCGCTGGCGGGCCTGTCTAAACAAGCGCTGCGCGCTCGCCGACGCTCAAAGCAGGCCCAGACTTTCTCGGACAAGTCGCGACATGCAGCGTGACTCATCCCGTCGCCGCGGCGCCGACACGGACCCTTCCTCCTCTCCTCCTCTCCGTCGGTGCGAATTCCTCCGACGCTCGCCGGCTCTCGACCATTGGTCTAATTTGAACGGTGGCCAGTGATTGGAGGATTTGAACGGCTGGCTGCCGTAACCGTTACCAGCGGCTATAAAAACGGAGCCGCGCTGAACCCGAGCAGCAGACGGGCAGCAGAAGAGCCATCACGCCGGAGCTACGCTCGCCGCCGGGGCCGCTCTCCTTCTTTGTGCTAGCCCGTGGTGCTCTTGGCCCTTGTATCATGTAAAAGCCCTTGTACATACTGTACATAAACGTCCTTTACTCACCGTCGCCTCGACCGTTTCCTGGCTCGGACTCCCAGTCCCAACAGTGGATGGCAGCTGCGGGATCGACCGGCGTCAGCTACCTCGGCGCGGTGAGTGCCTGATGTTTTCCCCTCAATTCGCCAGACTGCTCTAGCACACGTGATTGTAGTCTAGAGTAGGGCTGTGTGTGTAGCACTGTAGAAAGCTTTGCTGTTTCGAGCCAAGTCGGAGCGCTTTAAAACGAAAGCTGGTGCAGAGGGAGTAAACGAGGCGTTTTGGAAAGAATTACTTGCGCGTGTCATGCTAGTAGCGCTATAGTAGTGAACCGCAAGGGAATTCTAAAAGGGCAAGCTGCAAGAGACTATTGTGCGCGATGGAGAACCTTAAAGTGAAAGAACTCGTCGAAATTTGTGAAGAGCTAGGCCTTACCGTAGGCCGTGCGAAACGAAAGCAGGCGATTCTCGAGATCATGAGGAGGGAGGGCGTAACGGCTGAAGAAGCCAATGAGGCCTTGGCTGCGATTAATGAACGCCGTGAGCGCGAAGACGCAGAGCGAGAGCGAGAGCGACAAGAACGCCTCCAAGAGGCAGAGCGACAGGAACGCCGAGAGATTAGAAAATTAAAAGAGTTGGAGTTGCTGCGAAGCTCGCCGGCGCCTAGCGTAGCTTCAATGACAGTGCAGGCTAACGGCCAAAGAATCCGAGACCAACTGCCGCCGTTCGTAATCGGCGAGGACATGGCAAAGTATCTCGTGAAATTTGAGCATGTCTGTGAGAGGAATGTCATTGAGCGAGAACTGTGGGCACAGAATTTGCTAGCTCTGCTTCCCGGGGAAGCGTCCGATGTGATAACGTGTTTGTCGAAGGAGGCGTTCGAGAGTTACGATGAGGTCAAAGAGGCCCTGTTGAGGAAATATAAGCTGTCACCTGAGGCATTCCGGCAAAGGTTCCGGTACGCGAAAAAAGGCAGTGAGTCGCACATCGACTTCGCGTTTAAGCTGAAAGCCGACCTAGTTGAATGGTTCAAGGGCGAGGAAGTTTATGACGATCGTGATAAGGTGGTAGAGTGCATTGCTCTGGAGCAATTCTACCGCTGCATCCAGGACGATGTAAGGCTCTGGCTGCAGGATAGGCTAACTGAGGTTAAGCTCAACAAGGCAGCAGAGCTGGCTGAGGAATACTACACTCGCCGAAACTTGCACAGCAGGGTATTACGCATCGAAAAGGCGGAAACAAAGGATGCTTCTCTAAGGAAGCCTGATGGAAGGAAACCGTTCGCGCGTCGCGATTTTCGAAAAGATGCGTCCGCTTTAAAGGAGGCTGTAGGCGAAGAACAAAAGGAGTTAAGGAAATCTGACGATGCTCCTAAGCAGCGCGCTGATGCCGCACGTGCGTTCGAGTCACGGAGGCCTTTGACATGCTACCACTGCAAAAAGGAAGGGCATATCGCGGCAAACTGTAGACAAAAGGTTGCTTTCGCAACGATTCGGGAGACAGACAAGAATATGCGGTTGTTGGAACCATATATGCAGGAGATTAGTGTGAACGGTAAGATGTGCAAAGCCCTTCGTGACTCAGCGGCAACTATGGACGTTGTCCACCCGTCCTTAGTTTCTCCGAATGATTTTACAGGAGAATGCGCGTGGATAAGGCAAGTAGCCGAGGAGCAATGTGCTTGCTTACCGATCGCTACAGTGATCATTGAGGGTCCTTTTGGTCAGCTCAACACCCAGGCGGCCGTGTCTGCCGCCCTCCCTGAGCATTTTCCTTACCTCTTTTCGAACAGCTCAGAGCAGCTTCTGAGGGATAAAGGCAAATCGTTCTTTGCCGGCGTGGCATGCATGGCCCTTACGCGATCCCAAGCGCAGAAGCTTTCGCAGAAACTTGACCTTGCACCGGAGAGGTAAACACCGCTTAGAGAAGCAGATGAGCGGTGTAGCCTAGATACGGTGTCGGTGGAACCTCAGATCGAGGACTCTCGTGGAAGCGGAGAACTCGCTGCTAACGAAACTGAAAACAGTTTCAACGATCGTGGCAACGAGAAGGAAACGGCGACGCCACTGAGCGAGGCAAATTCCACATGGAGCCCAGTTTCCGACAGTTGGCACGAGCTAACTCAGGTTGACAGAGCGACGCTCGTTCGGGAACAGCAGGAAGATAGCTCGATAATAGCTTTGCTGGATAAAGCTAAAGGAGGAACAAAGAAAAAGAATGTTTCATTTCATCAGAAATCCGGCTTGTGGTACCGAAATTACGCTGACGCTCGTGGTCGCAAGTACGAACAGCTTTTGATCCCACAAAAGTATCGCCGTCAGCTATTGAACCTGGCGCACGAAAACGCGTGGGCAGGGCACCTCGGCGTGAAAAAGACCAAAGCTAGGCTCGCCCAAGAGTATTACTGGCCTCATTGCTGGAAGGACATTGAAGGCTTTGTGCGCTCTTGCGACACTTGCCAGAGAGTAGGCAAGTCTACCGACAAGTGGAAGGCGCCCATGAAACTGGTGCCAATCATAACCGAACCCTTCCGCCGGTTGGTAATTGACATTGTAGGGCCACTGCCCGAGTCCAAGAACGGTTGTCGGTATATTCTGACTGCTCTGTGTGTCGCGACAAAGTTTCCTGAAGCGATACCTCTCAAGGAGCTCAATTCTCCTCAGGTCGTAGACGCCCTTCTCTCAATTTTCGCTCGTGTCGGATTTCCCTCGGAAATTCAGTGTGACAATGGCAGTGTCTTTACCAGCTGCCTAACCTCTACTTTTTTTGAAAGGTGCGGTATCAAGGTCGTACACAGCTCGATCCATCACCCGCAGTCGAACCCAGTAGAGCGTATGCACTCGGTGCTCAAAAGAATATTGCGAGCTCTTTGCTTTGAGCGCAAACGCGATTGGGAAGCCTGCGTGCCGGCAGCTATGTTCGCTTTACGATCCGCTCCCCACGAGAGCACAGGCTTCAGCCCTGCGGAGCTTGTGTGCGGCCGGAGCTTAAGAACACCGCTGCGAATGCTGCGAGAGTCGTGGTTAAGGCGAAAAGGAAGACCCTAACGTGGTCACGTACGTCCTTAACCTACTTCAAAGGATCGGAAAAACGAAAGATCTTGTCGAGAGCCACATGAAGGCAGCGCAACAATTGTCAAAAGAGTACTACGACAAGTCAGCAAAGAAGCGTACTTTCGAAGTGGGCAGCCAAGTAATGATACTGCGACCGTCTAAGAAAAATAAGCTTGAGGTCCAGTGGGAGGGGCCAGCGAACGTGGTATCGAAACTTTCTGATACCAACTACGAAGTTAAACTAGGTAGAAGGCCCAACAAAATCTATCATAGTAACCTGATGAAACCGTACATTCAGCGTCACGCTGTTGTGAATGTGATTTTGAATGGTTCGGACGAGGAAGGTGCAGAAATTCTGACCTCTGCGGACATGAAGGAATGCGGTTCGGCTGCATTGTTAGAACAGGTTAACTTAGAACCACGCCTAAGCCAAGCCCAGAAGGAAGACTTGAGGATGATTGTTTCTGAGTTCGAAAAAGTGTTTTCGGATCGTCCCGGAAAGACGACGCTAATTGAGCACGACATCGAGCTAACGTGTGAAGAACCGATCCTTAGTAAGCCTTATCGCTGCTCTCCCGTGCAGAAAGAAATCATGGCAGGTCAGATCAAGCGAATGTGCGACCTGGGAGTCATAGTACCGGGTGAGAGCGATTACACCTCGCCCTTGATACTAGTGCAAGTACCGGGAAAAGATCCCAGACCGTGCATTGATTACCGGCGACTAAACGCGATAACCCGGGATCAGACCTATCCAATACCAAACCTTGAGGAAAGGGTGGAGACAGTGTCAAAGTCGAATTACATATCCACGCTAGACCTCGTGCGAGGCTATTGGCAAGTCCCCCTTACAGAGCGCGCCAGCCGCTACGCCGCGTTCGTTTCCCCATTCGGAACGTTCCGCCCAGTCATGTTGAGTTTCGGACTCAAAAACGCGCCATATTGCTTCTCGAATCTAATGGACCACGTGCTCCATGGTCTGTCCGAGTACGCGCTCCCGTACCTGGACGATGTCGCCATCTTTTCTAACACATGGGAAGAACATGTAGATCACTTACGGGTCGTGCTGAGCAGGCTGAAAGATGCCGGCCTCACAGTCAAACCTGCAAAATGCCAGCTAGGTTGCGCCGAAGTGACTTATCTAGAGCATGTGGTGGGGCGCGGCCGGCGTAGACCGTCAGAAATCAAAGTAGCCGCTGTCGTAAACTACCTCCGGCCAACCACTAAGACCGATATAAGGGCCTTTTTAGGCTTAGCTGGATATTACCAGCATTATGTAAAAGACTACTCGACGCTTGCCAGTCCTCTCACAGACGCGCTTCGAAAGTCGGAACCCGTGAAGGTGACATGGGACCAAAAAAAAAGAGAACGCGTTTCAAATGCTGAAACAAGCCTTGAGCGAGGAGCCAGTTCTAATGGCGCCTGATTTTTCAAAAGGCTTCATAATTCAATGTGATGCCAGTGATCGGGGCATGGGAGCTGTGCTATGCCAAGAGGATGATGAGGGCAATGAAAGGCCAGTTTTGTACCTAAGCCGTAAGTTGACTTGCCGTGAAGAGGCGTACAGCACTTCTGAAAAAGAATGCGCCTGCCTGGTGTGGGCAGTTCAGAAGCTCGCCTGCTACGTCGCCGGTTCCAAGTTTGTAGTCGAAACGGACCACTGCCCACTAACTTGGTTAAATAATATGTCATCTAAGAGCGGCCGGTTGCTGAGGTGGAGTATGATACTCCAACAGCACAATCTTGTCGTTCGTTACAAGAAAGGCGAGTTAAACGCGAACGCAGACGCACTAAGCCCTGCGCTCTGAACAGGCTACCTTCGACCTCCTCGTGATTTACATTTCCTGACTTCGCGTTAAGTTCGCTCATAAATCGGGGCAAAATTGCTGTCCTCATTCGCGGCTTCAGCCGATTGTTTTCCTGCCCAAATGATCTCGAGGGACCCAATTTACAATCATTTCATTCCTTGTGTTGCTTGCGTTTGACACTTTGTTTGAGTTTATTATTTTAAGAGTTCTGGTATCCCACATGTGTCTCTTGTTGAAGAGGGAGCGAAAAGGGGACAGAACTATTGCTAGCGGAGTTTTGTGACCTTTAAGTCTGGTGTTTTGACGGGTGACGGAGGGCACTTGCTCGTGTTGGGTGTTGCCTGTTGTCGGTCGGTTCTTGGCAACATGCAGAACGATTAACGACCGATGCTGAGAAGCAAGCTCTTCCGAAGGACCGAGCGAAGCTGATCCAGTCACCTGGGCGACTGAGCTGCGGAGCAGTGATCCTGTCCTGACGAGCGGGACCCGTTCTCGGAAAGGAGCCGGGAGCTACCTGCGGCTGAACACCGGACGAGAACTTGGAGGAGCCTGGCGTACGAGCGCGCCCCGCATCCGAGCCACGCGGAAGTAGCTCGTCTTCGTGGCGCATTGTCTGGCGGCGGTGGTGCTGTCGTGCCGGCGCCCACATTTCGCTGGCGGGCCTGTCTAAACAAGCGCTGCGCGCTCGCCGACGCTCAAAGCAGGCCCAGACTTTCTCGGACAAGTCGCGACATGCAGCGTGACTCATCCCGCCGCCGTGGCGCCGGCACGGACCCTTCCTCCTCTCCTCCTCTCCGTCGGTGCGAATTCCTCCGACGCTCGCCGGCTCTCGACCATTGGTCTAATTTGAACGGTGGCCAGTGATTGGAGGATTTGAACGGCTGGCTGCCGTAACCGTTACCAGCGGCTATAAAAACGGAGCCGCGCTGAACCCGAGCAGCAGACGGGCAGCAGAAGAGCCATCACGCCGGAGCTACGCTCGCCGCCGGGGCCGCTCTCCTTCTTTGTGCTAGCCCGTGGTGCTCTTGGCCCTTGTATCATGTAAAAGCCCTTGTACATACTGTACATAAAGTTCATTTGACTCACTGTCGCCTCGACCGTTTCCTGGCTCGGACACCCAGCCCCAACAAGACCCAACTCTTTCGCAAGCTCCAGTAACTTTGGTTTGCGCAGTGTCTTCAAATCCATGGCTGCTCCGAGTGCTGCTTCTCGACTGCCCGCTATTGTCTTGCTGCAACTAACCCAGCAGCAACGACATCCCAATTACCACCTCTGTTCCTGACACTAACAAAAGCCTGGCAAAACTCAGCAGAAGAAAGTCCCGCACTCACCAAACCTCGCAGCCAATAGTCCAGCGCAGTCGTTCCGCTGCAGGCAACCCGTCATCACAAAGGGCTGTTGCACTGCCCCCGACTCGCTGTTCTGCTGCTCAGCGTCTCGTTGGCCGCAACTCTCCGCTACGTCCGATGTTTCGCATCCCACCGCTGCCAACCAGTTTGTTAAAGACGAGGTAGCATGGTCGTGTGCCGGAGAGGAAATGTGGGACGTCGGAGACGAGGCTGCCGGAAAAGACAATGAGAGAAGACTTTATACAAAATTTACACTATTTACAAGTGAGCTCTGTATCGAGACGCTCACTGCAGGAACGCTGCATGACGACAGCTCATGAGGAGACCGATGAAAAAGAGCCCCCCGGCCGTGCCGCTGCCGAGGTTTTTAAAGAGTTCCCTTTCCCTAGGGTACCTAGATTGGGGCCGGGCCTGCAGGGGAACGAAGTTCTCTCTCGCACCAATCACAACACACACACATTCTCACTCCCGAGGGATCACACCGCCGTCACGCGCTGGGAGAGGGGGAACGATGCCATCCACGTAGCGCAGACGCCGGAATGTCCATGAGCGGCGTTCCCGCGCATTTCGAACGCGCGTTCACACTCGGTGTAGGGGAAACGCTCGCTCAACCGGGCAGACGGACGTGGTGGTGAAGAGCATTTATTTAGTAATTTGCAGAGAGATGCTCGTGGAGAGGCCCCTAATGGGTCTCACCCTTTACAATACTGGGCGGAGTCCCTCATTCCGAGATCCCGTTGGTCGAGACCGCTACACAAGTCCGCCGAACCAGGGCCTGTTGGGCCGATAGTTCCTGGCAGCTGAGCAGGGCCGCCTCCGAGTCCTCTCGGGTAGGGGAAGGGGTGATTGGGGGGAGAGAACGATTTTTTCTGCATGCCCAAACCATGTGGAAGGTGTCGGCCACCTCCCCACAGAATGAGCAGCAGCCGTCAAAAGAAGGATTAAAGTGCTTGAGAACTGCCGGGCACAGCAGGATGTTTGTAAAAAGCCTGAGGAGAATTCGTTCGCCAGCTTTACCCAGTACATTCATAGGAACTGGGTATTGCCGGTGTTCGGCACGATAGTGCTCAGTAATTTCTTTAAAAGAAAGGAGAGGGCTGTGATCTGGGTTAAGCTCCTCCCAAGGGACGCCTGGTGCCCGGTGAGTGAGTGCGCGGGCTGCCTCATGGGCGGCTTCGTTACCTGGCATGCCTTGGTGGCCGGGGACCCATATGATTGAGCGATGAGTTGGATCGCCGTCGCGAGTACTGCGGTGTAAAATTTGTTGAGCGAGTGGAGTGATCCAACGGAACTCAAAGTTACGACAGGCTCGGCGAGAGTCTGTGAGGATGAATTTAGAGTCGGGATGGGAGGCTGCGAGGGCGATCGCCACCTCCTCCGCATGCGTTGAGTTGGGCGCTCTGAACGAGAGGCCATCCACCTGTTTTCCGTCGTGTATGACTGCAGCCGTGTACCATTCCCCCCTGGAGCTGTAGGGGCCTGCAATGTCGACGTAGAAGACGTGTTTCTTTGAGCCACAGTGGCGGTGCAGGGCATTCGCCCGCGCCTGGCGCCGGCCATTATGGTCCTCCTTGTTCATCTTAGTCGGAAGGGGTCGAACGTAGAGGGCGGTTCTCCACAGTTCTGGCACTCGAACCCGTTCCATGGTATGGTGATCATGTCTGATATGTAACCGGTGCAAGAGGCGGCGACCGGACACGGTCTGGGCGAGACGCGTGTATTGGTTAACGAGATGCGCCTCGCGGAGTTCTCGATAGGTGTTCACCACCCCCAACGCGAGGAGTCGCGCGTTGGAAGTGGATATCGGGAGGTCGACGGCTCTCTTGAAAATTTTGCGGAGTACAATCTCCAAGTGATCTTCGTCATGTTTCCGTAAGCGGAGGTAAGGAGTCGAGTACAGTACTCGACTAGTTACGAAGGCATGCGCGAGCCTCATCGCATCCTTACTTCGCAACCCTCCTCGCTTGTTGGAAACGCGGCGAACCATTCGGCCCACCTGGTTGCCGACTTTGCGGAGTTTGGCAAGAGTTGTGTCGGCCTTACGATGTTGATTAATGAAGAGACCGAGTATTCGTAGCTCCTTCGCTTCACGGATGGGGCCGCTTGCGAGAGAAAGCTGAACGGAGATTTTGCATTTCGGAGAAGATCGAATATGCACAAATTCAGACTTGGACGGGGAGCACTGGAGGCCGTAGTACGTGGCATAGTGGTCAACTATGTTCGCCGCTGCTTGCAGGCATTCCTCCATCTCTCCTATGTTTCCCGTAGTGGCCCAGATGGTGATGTCATCGGCGTACAGCGCATGCTGAACCCCACCGGGAGGTACATCATAGCAATGTTAAAGAGAAGCGGGGACAACACAGCGCCTTGTGGTGTGCCCCGCGTTCCCATCTCAAACGGGCCGTACTCGGTCTATTGTATACGTATATAGGCCAAGCGGTCTGTTAAGAAATCTTTGATGTAATTAAATGTACGAGGACCACAGTTGGTCTCGCTAAGGTGCTTTAGTATGACGCCGTGTTTTACATTGTCAAACGCACCCTTGAGATCGAGTGCTAGGACTATTTTGTCGTTGTGTGAGTGTTCTATGGGTTCGAGAACCTCGTGATGAAGCTGTAAGAGGATGTCTTGTGCGGACTTACTGGGTCGGAAACCGAACATAGTGTCGGCAAAGAAGCTCTTGCTTTCGAGATATTCTGAGAGGCGGTCACGGACCATTGTTTCCATCAGTTTTCCTACGCATGAAGTGAGGGAGATGGGCCGGAGGTTGTCTGTGTTTACCGGTTTCCCCGCCTTTGGGATAAAGGTTACCAATGATGTCTTCCAATCCGGTGGCAACGAAGTGTCCCCGGTCCAAATGGCCTTAATATATTCGAGTAGGGTTTCGTATGCCCGATCAGGAAGGTTCGCCAATAATTTGACTGTGACCTTATCCCTCCCGGGCGCCGTTCCCCTGCGCATTTTGGCAAGAGCCGCGCGAAGGTCGTGAAGCTGGAAAAGTTGATCCAGTTCCGGATTATCGCAGCCTGCATGCGAATAATCCTGCCCGCGCGGGTCTTGATCCTGATTGAGGTATTGTGAGCGCAAGGTGTTCGCTGGCTGCTTCGTGTTTCCTTGAAAGTTGTGTATCGCGCGATTGATGTGTTTCTGAATCTCCGAGCGTGTTTGTGCGGGGTCTATGAGACTCCTGAAGAGCTGCCAAGTGTTGCGGCTGGACATCTGTCTTGCTGCGCTGTTGCATCGATCTACCCAGTTAGTGCCTGCGAGCTGGGCAGCATACTCGGCAGCTTGCTGGGTGAGGTCAGAGATGCGAGCGCGGAGTGTACGGTTGTGTTTCTGCCGCCGCCATCGCTTAGTGAGGCTGCGGCGAGCTTCCCAGAGGCGCCTTAGGTGGTTATCCACGTCAGGTGCACGCTCCGGAAGCTGGATATGCTTTTCTTGTGAACGGAGTGTTTGCATGAGTCCGTGTGCCCAAGTGGAGTAGTCCTGTTCCATGAGAGAAGTTACTGGGAGGGCCTGGCGGAAAGCGTTCCAGTCGGGAAGTTTGGCTTGCGCAAGGGGGCGACGGAAGGGCCGAGTGTAAATGACAGTGTTCAGTATGCAGTGGTCGCTACCGAGGGTGTCCTCGGTGTTGATCCACTCTGCGTGTTGGATGTGTTTCACGAGGGTAAGGTCGGGGCAGGTGTCCCGAGTGACGGAGTTCCCTACACGTGTTGGGTGGACCGGGTCGTTTAGAAGAGTGATGCCCAGCGTAGATATAAGTTCCGCCAACTTACGACCACGCGTCTCTTCCTTGCATTAACCCCACATGAGACAGGGCGCGTTAAAATCGTTCACTATCATGAGGAGGTCACGACCCGCGATCCTTAGCGCTGCGCTAAAGATGTTAGAAAAAGTGATGTTTTTGGGTTTCGGGGGGCAGTAGATATTAAGTATGTGTGCGGGGCTATCTGTTCGCCGCAGGGGGAGGACAGAGACCATCACGTACGAATATTCCAGATTTAGGTCGAGATCAATCTCATGCACTGTGTAACCCTTATGGACTAGGATACAGGTGAACGGGTCTCGTTGAAAAGTGTTATAGCCCGTGAGCTTAACCGCATCTCCGGTTTCTTGCAACGCAAGGATTGCGGCGGGCTGTTCGAGGTTGTCAATATACGCCCTTAAGTAGGCGCGTTTGGTTCTGTTTTTGAAACCCCGACAATTCCATTGCACAAGGGAAAAAACTTGCTGTCTTTGCGGGGGCGGCGCCCTTTAGGGTGTTGGTTGGGAAGGGACGCAGCCATGTTGATTTGAAGGGAGACTGCCTCGGAGAGCCGGCACAGGTTCCGTCACCTGCGGCTGGATCGGTTCCGGCTCTTCCTTGAGTTCGGTTAGATCGATGGGGCGGCTGAATATTGATGGGCAGTTTGCGTCTTTGAGGGGCCCCATTCGGCGTAGAAGCCTGGGGTTTGACTCCAGCCACGTCTTAATATTGGCCGTCACGGTGGCCGTAACCGTGGCCATGACTGACTTGAACAGGTTTTCTTGAATTTGGCCGAAATTTGACATCTGAGTGGCTAATGCGGCAAGGGCGTTTTCGAGGGCGGTGAAACGCGTGTTATAGCTAGATGGTGTCGGGTCCACCGGCACTTGTGGCATCGGTTCCGGAGCTACCTGGGCAATAGGCGGGGAGGACCGAACCGTTTCTAGCGCATGAATTTTGGCCTGGAGTTGAGCATTTTGAGCCCGGAGAGTCTCGAGCTCACGGCGGAGGTCCGCAACCTCAGAGTTAAGGGGGGGGGGAGGAGGAGGAAGGGTTGGTGGGGAAGAAGGTAGGAGAATGCGGGGGGACGGAGGAGGCCGGTCTCGGCTACCTACCTTTGGCTGTGATGTCTTCTTTGGTGTGCCAAGCGAACGGCCCTCGAGAGGCGGAAAATCCCCGTTCTGGAATACGGGTGCGCCTGAATCACGTGACGACATTTGGCTTGTTGATGGAGGGGACTTGGGGACACGCCCGGGCAACGCGCCCGCCGGTGGCGCTGGTCCGGATGTGCCTTGCAACAGCTTGTTGCCAGGCGGGGGAACTTTTGGAGTGGTGTCAGTTCCCGGGGACACTGCACACTGACGTTGCTTTCGTTCACCGGTTGGGTTTCCCGGTCGTTGCAGCCGCCGGAATTTTGCCTTGCAGTGCCGCCACCGCAGACGATGCAGGAAGGGGTGCACTCGTGGGTCTCCAAGTTGCCGTCTTGGAGGACTGCGACCGTTTGGCCGCAGTGTCCGCAGCGATTGCGTTGAGGATCCGGGCATAAGTCCACAAGGTGGCCGATGGTGCCGCATCGGAAACACGCGGGAATAGTCCGCTTGTATTCGCGTACCAAGGTCACCACACTGTTATAGTGCACGTAACGTGGCACTTTATGCCCCACGAAGGTGAGCAGGGCGATCGTCGACTTCCCCAGCTTGCGGATGAAGGCTATCTCTCCTCCGCGCCACTGGACTTTCGATTTCAGGGTGGTAGAAGTTTCCTGCTCATGGACGGTAATGATCCCCCTGCAGACTTCAGCGTTGACTTTGGCGTGACCGACCATCGGGATGGAGCCTTTGGAAGCTTTCAGAGTAAATTCACGAGCGAGCGCGTTCGCCGCGTTCACGTCTTGAGTGGTGGCGATAACGATATTCTGATCCCAGATGGGCCAGATACTCAGAGTGTCCACCGAGGAGGCAATAACATAGGCGGAGAGCAAAGCACCAAGCTCACCGTTCTGCAGAACCATCTTCAGGGAGACCGTCATTCTGGGCTTGATGACGATCGTGAAGTCTTCTTTGCGAAGTCGAGGCATAGCGGCAGGCCGCCATTTCGTCGATCCCGCTGTTGGCGAGAGCTGATGGTTGGAACTTGAAGTATTTGGATGCACCGAAGCAGGGGCACTCACGGAGGGTCCGTTCACTGCCGAGGTGTTCAGGCGCTGCTGGCGTTTGCGAAGTGCCACCAACGAGAAGAGGCCTTCATCCACGATCCCCTGCGTCGGAGTGGAGGTTTCAGGAGAAGATGGGGCTTCTGCGACGACTTCTGTCCATGCCATCGTCTCGGGATCCTACCCGCGGCGAGCGGAGGCCGCCATGGCGTCCGCGGAGAACGCTGGAGACTGGCTGCTTCCAGACGGACGCGGCTTCCGTGGCAATCCAGGCGCTCACCCAACGCGCGTCTCAGGGTTAGTCGGCGTTCCGCTGCAGCCATGCCGTTGTCTTCCCCACGACGAAGGCGAGATCTAACAGACTACAAAATTACATGGAAGATAACGACTGTGTACTACATACCACGTTCGGCTTCAGAGCAAAGCTCTCGACGCACGACGTTCTCCGAATACAAGAACATGTGCTGCGAAACGTACCTCGGACGGGAGAAAATGTCATAATGGCCCTGGACATAAAGGGGGCATTCGATAACGTCAGCCATGAAGCGGTCTTTACGGGCCTTGACAACCTGGATTGCGGACGCAGAATCCACCGCTTCGTCAAAGCCTTCCTGACCGATAGAACTGCCCCCATCGGCACAGGAGAACTGAGATCGGGCAAAATTCGCACTCCAAACAAGGGAACACCACAAGGGTCAGTTATCTCACCCCTACTCTTCAACATAGCTATGATAGGCGTAGCTCGAAAACTAGAGAACATCAAAGGCATCAGGCATGCCATGTATGCTGACGATATAACAGTCTGGACAAACACGGGCTGTCTCGGAGAGAAGGAAGAAAGGCTACAGGAAGCGGCTTCTTGTGCAGAGCAATACCTCGCAGAAAGAGGACTCGCATGCTTGACTGAGAAATCGGAACTGCTGAGAGTCTGGAGAGGAAAGCAAAACCTGACTGTTCCAACGAACGAGGATCTAAAACTCAACGTCTACAAAGAAGGGACGCCCACACCGGAAAAGACAATAAGAATTTTGGGCATGTGGGTTCAATCCAGCCAGCGCAGTACTCACACTTTTCCCCTGATCAAAGTAACAACGCTACAAGTCGCACGCATGACCACCCGCATCACCAACAGGCGTCATGGCATGCGTGAAGAGGACACACTAAAGCTAGTCAGAAGCCTAGTAGTTAGTCGAATAACGTACAGCCTACCCTACCAGTGCCTCAACAAAAACGAAATACAACAAGCGGATGACCTGCTACGCAAAGCGTATAAGACAGCGCTCCGACTACGGCGCAACACGTCTACAGAAAACCTCATGGCTCTGGGATTACATAACACCTTTCAATAGCTACGAGAGGCGCAGCTTCAGTCGCAAAAAATCAGGCTGTTGCATACAACGACTGGAAGAGCGCTCCTGCAGAGGCTCGGATACCGAGAGTAAATGCGAGAAATGACGAGGACCGAAACCATCCCCGACGAGCTTCGTAAGACCCTCAAGATAGCGCCAATACAAAAAAACATGGATCCCAACCTCCATCGAGGCAGAAGAGAAGCGAGGGCCGAATTCACCGAGAAAACATACGCTCCTCAAGCCACGACCGTGCATGCTGACGCGTCTTGGAGAGGAGGAGATACCAAAATCGCTATGGCGGTGGTGGTCGATTCGTCTTTACTCGAAATGACCTGCGCGTCTCTCCGAGGCTGCACAGCTTCAGAGTCCGAGGAAGTAGCCGTTGCTGTAGCGGTGGCGGAGGGCTATAAAACCGGGCGGTCACTAACAATACTCACGGACTCTCAAAACAGCCTGCCGAAATTACATGAATGGCAGGATAGGTCGGCACGCGCTCCGTACACTTCTCACAGCGAGTGACAGCATTAAAAACCAGGAAGAACAAAACGACAAGATCCCACACAAAATTGTGTGGGTATCGTGGCACACGGGGGTTGCAGGGAACCAAGAGGCCGAGAGGATAGCTCGAGGATACATCACTTTCCGAACTTCCGACGAGACCGCGGGACTCGCGCCAGCAGCCAGGGAATACTCGGCCATACTACAAAACTATAGAGGCAGAAGAATGCGATATCCCCGCCGCACAAATCTCTCAGCAGAGAGGAAGCTGTCACTTGGAGACAATTACAAACACGTTCTTTACCAAACCTACATATGCTAAACAAAATGCACCCTACGATATACGCGGACAAATGTCCCTGGTGCGACGAAAAACCTGCTCTCATACCACGTCACATGGGACTGCCAAAACATAGACGTGGTTTCAAAAATACAAAATGAGCGTGCGGAGCAATGGGAGATTCTGCTGTCCAGCGACCGCTGTGAAGACCAACAAGGTCTGGTACAGCGAGCTCAACGGGCGGCAGTGGCCAGCGGAGGCCTGAACTGAGGGCAACCAACCATTGATTAGAGGCGGACAACTTCGACAGAGAAGGCTCCTGGGGTTAGAACTAAGATGTCTCTCTAGATGCCCCCAAACCGCAAGAAAAACCATTAGTGAAAATAAAGTTTTCCCTGTCTTCCTTCAAGTAGTGACCCCGAAACGCGCACACATCTGCCGACACGGCTGCCGACACGGCTCCCCACACAGCTGCTAACGACATATGAGGCACCTTCGGTTGGTTGGTTGGTTGGTTGGTTGGTTGGTTGGTTGGTTGGTTGGTTGGCTGGTTGGTTGGTTGGTTGGTTGGTTGGTTGGTTGGCCGGTCGGTCGGTCGGTCGGTCGGTCCGTCGGTCCGTCGGTCCGTCGGTCCGTCGGTCCGTCCGTCGGTCCGTCCGTCGGTCCGTCCGTCGGTCCGTCCGTCGGTCCGTCGGTCGGTCGGTCGGTCGGTCGGTCGGTCGGTCGGTCGGTCGGTCGGTCGGTCGGTCGGTCGGTCGGTCGGTCGGTCGGTCGGTCGGTCGGTCGGTCGGTCGGTCGGTCGGTCGGTCGGTCGGTCGGTCGGTCGGTCGGTCGGTCGGTCGGTCGGTCGGTCGGTCGGTCGGTCGGTCGGTCGGTCGGTCGGTCGGTCGGTCGGTCGGTCGGTCGGTCGGTCGGTCGGTCGGTCGGTCGGTCGGTCGGTCGGTCGGTCGGTCGGTCGGTCGGTCGGTCGGTCGGTCGGTCGGTCGGTCGGTCGGTCGGTCGGTCGGTCGGTCGGTCGGTCGGTCGGTCGGTCGGTCGGTCGGTCGGTCGGTCGGTCGGTCGCAGCAGTCTCCCATTGGTCCGCACGCGCGTTTTGTATTTTTGAAACCCCTCCTTTAGCGGCAGCTGCCCACACTGTAGTGCAGTGTCTTCTGACACCTATCACATGGTGTGGGCCTGCCCCTCCAACCCCGCTATTCCCCCCATCCCCAATCCAACCCGGGAGGACTGGGAGGCGACCCTGCTCGGCTGCCACGACTTACAGGCCCAACAAGCCTTAGTCGGGCGCGCCCGGGCGGCGGCAACCGCCACTGGGGTCCCTTACTAGGGACCTCCACCTAGTGTTTGTAAGGATCGGTCCCTTACGGGCTGATCCAAACATACCTCCTGTTCATTCGTAATAAATGTTTTCACCACCACCCAATGCCTTGCCCTTTGAAGGCAACGCTTTTTGAGGAAAGGAAATGGCGCAGTAATTTTCTGCCATCTCGGTGGACACCTGAACCGCACTGTACAGCGAGAAAGGAAGTGGGAGTGAAAGAAGACAGAGAAAGTGGGGCCGTAATGAAGAAAATGAAAATTGTATATGAAGAAAGAAATTATGCAGTAATGTCTCCCATATCACGGTGGACACCCGTCATCCATTTAGAGCGGAATGGAGGAAATGGGAGTGAAAGAAGAAAGAGAAAGAGGGGCAGTAATGAAGAAAATGAAAATTGTACTTGAGGAAAGGAAACTGCGCAGTAACTTAGTCACATATCTCGGTGGACACCCGTCAAAATGCGCGACACCTCTGCTGACAAGCTTCTGCTGACAGCCTTCTTTCGACAACGATGAATTAAAGGCTTTCGCCTTAATATGCAATGGAGTGCAGCGCAAATACTTTTGTGCACCTTATGTATGCTTTTACTATTAAGCATGAAATGCTCTTAGCTCCCGTCGTCGGCTGTGTGGTGACGTCGCGCCGAGACCGAGAGCCAACATCCGGGCAGTGAATTCCACTCATCCGGGCACTGAAACAAGAGCATCCGGGCTCCGTAGGACATTGAACGAGACTCTCTAAGCCCTCTTACAGGGCCGGCATACAAGCTCCGGTAGATTCGCGCCGAACGTGTGGTGGTGAAAAACATTTATGGGCAAATAAGTTTTTTTACAGAAAGGTGATTCGGGTAGGACCCTATTGGCCCTTTCCCCTTACAGTACTGGGTGGAGCTCCTATTCCGGGGCCCCATTGGCAAGCAACGCCACCCGTGTCCGCTGAACCAAAGCCTTTTGGCTCTTTAGGTCTTGACAGCCGAGCAGGGCCGCCTCCCAGTCCTCTCTGGTGGGGTTGGGGTTGGGGGGATAGATGGGTGTGATTGACAAGCCCAAACCATGTGGAAGGTGTCACCCACCTCCCCACAGAACTGGCACGCGCCATCAAAGGATGTATTGAAATGTTTAAGCACCGCCGGGCACAGTACAGTGTTAGTAAGCATTTTGATGAGGAGGCGCTCGTCAGCGCGATCCAGGCCCTTACAAGGGGCCGGGTAGCGCCGGTGCACCTCCTTGTAGTAATCGGTGATTTGTTTGAATGTAAGGGCCAGATTGTCTGATTAGGAGTACCCTTCCAAGGACAGGGAGATAGCCCGGGGAGAGAGTGCGCGGGCGGCCTGATCGGCCTGTTCGTTTCCCTGGAGTGCCTGGTGACCGGGGGCCCAAATCAGGTTGCGTGGAGTTGGATCTTCGCATCGACAGCTATATTCAAGTATGCGCCAGGCAAGCGGGGGAGCCCAGCCCAACTCATAGTTCCGACAGGCCCCTCGCGAGTCGGTGATGATGTGTTTTGACTTGGGATTCGTGAGAGCCAGAGCAATGGCAATCTCCTCCGCGTGTGTTGCGTTGTAGGCTGTGAAAGTGAGCCCGTTAACAGTGTTTGTGTTGTGTACAACTGCAGCCGTGTAGCACCCCCAGTGGTGTGGGCCGGCAACGTCCACGTAATACACGTGTTCTTGGTTACCATAGTATCGCGCCAAAGCTTCCGCCCGCACCTGGCGACGACCGCTATGGTTTTCTCTGGACATGTTGCGGGGAAGGGGTCGGACCCGGAGGGCGCGTCTCCAGGGTTCTGGCAATCTCTCCCTTTCCTCAATGTGGTAGTCATGTTTGATGTGTAGCCGGTCCAAGAGGCGGCGACGGGACGTGGTCTGTGCCAGACGCGTGTATTGGTTGACTAAGTGGGCTTCTCGAAGCTCCCGAAATGTGTTCACCACGCCCAAGGCCGGAAGCCTCTGGTTGGACGTGGTGACCGGGAGATCGAGAGCCCGCTTGATGACTTTCCGCAGGATGACCTCCAGTTGGTCATCATCGCGTTTGCGCAGGTGCAAGTAGGGAGTTGAGTAGAGGATTCTACTCGTTACGAAAGCATGGGCAAGCCGCAGTGCATCCTTGCTTCGTAATCCGCCCCGCTGGTTGGAGACCCGGCGGACCATGCGGCCCACCTGGTCTCCCACCGTGCGATGTTTGGCTAGGGTGGTGTCGCCTCTGCGTTGGTGGTGTATGAAGAGGCCAAGGACGCGGATCTCCTTGGCCTCCCGGATCGGTCCCGAGGGGAGACTGAGGCGAAGCGGTGTTGTGTCCCGAGGGAAGGGACGTAAGTGTACAAATTCTGATTTAGCTGGGGCACACTGGAGTCCATAGTAGGCCGCGTAGTCGTCGACTAGGGTCGCCGCTGCTTGCAGGCAGGACTCCATGTGGCCCGGGTTACCTTGCGTGGCCCAGATTGTAATGTCATCCGCATAAAGAGCGTATGTATCTCGGGCAGAGAAGACAATTTCGAGGGAAGACGAAGCATTGCCAAATTGAAGAGCAGGGGAGACAGGACCGCGCCTTGAGGTGTTCCCCTCGAGCCAATGTTGTATGGCCCGTGTTCCGCATCTTCTATGCGTATACGAGGTCTGTTAGAAAAGTATCTGACCTTTGTCCGAAGAAAAAAAACTGGCATAACTGGAGCGTTGGAAACCTAATAACCTTCAAAGTAGTCTCCTTGGGGCTCCATATACATCTCCCATCGGTGCTGCCATTGTTGGAAGTATTCCGAAAAGACCCTTTTCGGAATGGAATTTAGCTCTGCCGTCGTTGCAGCCACAATGTCCTTTCTTTTCTTAAATGGCGCTCCTTTCAATGGCCTCTTCATTTTAGGAAACAGCCAGAGGTCGTAGGGGGACATATCAGGAGAGTAAGGAGCCTGTTGAACTACAGGAGTCTGGTTTTTCAGCAGAAAAGTCTGAATCAAATGCGAGGAATGTGCAGGAGCAATGCCGCGAGGGATGCGCCAATTTCTTGTTGACCTCAATTCCGGTCTCTTGCGCCGCACAGCACCACGTAGGCGATGGAGGACATCCCTGTATTACTATTTAGTCATTCTTTGACCCTGTGGGGTGCGTACTCGTGGTGTGCCACACAGAGGGAGTCAAAAAAGCAGTCAGCATCACTTTGACATTGCTGCGCACTTGGCGGGCCTTCTTTGGTCTTGGTGACGTGGAATGCGTCCTCTGTGAAGACTGCGATTTGGTTTCCGGGTCGTACCCGTACACCCAAGACTCGTCACTAGTGATTACGGCGTCGGTGAAGTCAGGGTAACTGTTTGTGGAATCCAGCATCTCCTGTGAGACTTCAACACGAAGCTGCTTTTTCTCCACCGTCAGCAGCTTCAGTACGAATTTCGCCGCATCTGTCTCCATGTCCAAATCTTCGGTGATAATGGAATGTGCAGAAAAACTGCTGATGTACACCTCACCCGCAATTTCTCGGATAGTCACACAACAGTCCCGCATCACCACAGCGTTCACTTCGGCAATGACCTGGTCATTTCGGCATGTTGATGGCCGACCGGAGCGTGGCTCTCTCTCCACGGATGTGCGGCTGTCTTTAAACCAGTTGAACCACTGCTTAATCTGTGTGTAGCTCATAGCATCATCACCGAAAGCCGTCTGAACATTTCGAATGGTTTCCACTTGGCTATCGCCAAGTTTCTGGCATAATTTGAGGTAGTAGCGCTGCCCCTCTTGCCCCGCCATTTTCCTTGCAACAAAAAACAGACGAGAGCACTGTGCACTGCCTCACTCAAACGCTGCTTCCCAGCGACTGACGCTATCGGCAGGCGGGAAAAAATTCGTGCATGCGCACAAGGGTTCAAGGTCGGCTGCTGTAAGCGGGCTTGTTTCACATCCATCAGGTGTTCGCAAAAAAAAATAAAGTCGGATACTTTTCTAACAGACCTCGTATAGGCTTGGCGGTCTGTAAGAAATTGTCTTATGTAATGGAATGTTTTGTGGCCACAGTTGGTGTTACTGAGGTGGTCCAGGATTACTTCATGTTTGACGTTTTCGAATGCGCCTTTAAGATCCAAGGCCAGGACCACCTTGTCGTTGTGGGGACATTCTACAGGATCTAAAATGTCGTGGTGGAGCTGCAGAAGTATATCCTGTGCTGACTTGTGAGGATGAAAACCGAACATAGTGTCCGCGAAAATGTGCTGTGTTTCGAGATAATCGGAGAGTCTGTCACGCACCATCGTCTCCATCAGCTTGCCGACACAAGACGTGAGGGAGATGGGGCGAAGGTTCTCCACATCAATAGGTTTGCCGGCCTCCGGAATGAAGGTCACGAGAGCCGATTTCCAATCGAGAGGGAGAGGAGTCTCTCCGTCCCAAATGCTATTGATGTATTTGAGGAGCGCGGCGTAGGCTGCGTCGGGAAGGTTGGCCAAGAGCTTGACCGTAACCTTGTCCCGCCCGGGTGCAGTGCTCCGCTTCATCTTGCTTAAGGCCTCCCGGAGGTCGTGGAGCTGAAACGGAGTGTCCAGCTCCGTGTTCTCTCCGCCTGAATAGGAGTACGCCGCCGGCCGGGGTCCTTAGTGGTGCACAGGTATCGATCCCTGATCGTGTGCGCTAGCTGTGTTGTCGATCCTGTAAAGTTGTGCAATGCCCTATGTAAGTGGCGTTGGGTTTCCGTGCGTGTTTGTATTGGATCCATGAGAGCGCGGAATAGGCGCCACGTGTTGCGGCCAGACATCTGGCGCGCAGCCACGTTGCACCGGTCCACCCAGTTAGTGTCGGCTAGCTGAGTAGCATATTCCGCTGCCTGTTGTGTGAGTTGGAGGATGCGTTTTTTTAGGCGTCTGTTATGTTTCTGTTTCTTCCATCGTTTGGTGAGGCTGCGGCGGGCCTCCAAAAGGTGGAGAAAGTGGTTGTCCACGTCAGTTTGTGTTTCTGTGAGCTGTATCTGCTTTTCGTGTTGTGTGAGTGTAGACGTGAGCGATTTGGACCATGCGTCGTATCCCGACTGGAGGGGGTCTACGATGGGTAGAGAGGTGCGGAAAGTCGTCCAGTCCGGGACACGAGCTTGTGTTAGTGGGCGTTTCAGGGGACGCATGTAAATGGTTGTGTTGATTATACAGTGATCACTACACAGAGTGGCCTCTGTATTCAGCCAGCCGGCATGGCGTATGTTGCGTGTAAATGTGAGGTCCGGGCAAGTATCTCGTTGAATCGAATTCCCGACACGTGTTGGGTTGGCGGGGTCAGTGTGTAAAGTGAGTCCAAGTGTGGAAAGAAGTTCCGCAAGCTTCCTCCCACGTCTGTCCTCCCGGAGGTACCCCCATAGCCTGCTCGGGGCGTTGAAATCCCCGACGATCAGAAGGGGAACCCTTCCAGCCACCTGCATAGCTTGGGCGAAAATTTCATTGAACGTGACGTTCTTAATTTTAGGTGGGCAGTAAATGTTTAGAATGTGTACAGGTGGGTCAGACCGCTTTAGGGGCAGCACTGACACCATCGTGTATGGAAAAGCGGTGTTGGGGGGGTGGGGTGTGACCTCCGGCGCAGTACAACTGCTTGTGAACAAGTATACATGTCTGCGGGTTGTGTTGAAATGTAGTGTAGTTTGTTAGTTTGGCCCCGGCGCCGGGTTCCTGAAGGGCAACCACGGCAACGAGAAAGTCAAAGGTCTCAAGATAGAGGCGAAGATGAGTCCGCTTCGTGCGGTTCTTGAGACCACGGCAGTTCCACTGCGTTAGTGTAAGCGGCTGAGTTGTTCTTGCTCGCGACTTAGGGTTGGGGGCCATGGTCGGAGGCGGAGGGTGGGGTTACGTTGTTAAGATTTCCTAGTCCGCTAGTGCCCGGCGCAGACGTGCAGGAGTCTTCCTAGAAGTCAAACCCATTTAGGAATAACTCTGTTGAATTTGGAGGGGCGGTTAGCGTCCCAGATGGGCCCTGCGCGTTTAAGGACGCGCGGATTGTCTTTTATCCATTTTTGGATAATGTGAGTTACGGCTTGTGTCACCTGTGCGATGACACTCTCCACCTGACACGCAATGGTATCGTGGATAATTTTGGGGAGGTCAGCCAATTGTGTTTCAATCGCGGTCACCCGGGTCTCCAGGGCCGCGGCGCGACTCTCCACAGGAGGAGGGATCTTCCTGTCTGTTATGTTTTCTGCCTCGTCGCTCGACGCGGGCGGAGTAAGGAATTGGGCTTTGAGCGAGTTAAGCTCGCTGGCTAGTTTTTCGTTTTGTGCTCGCAAGAGGGCGAGCTCGCGCTTGAGTTCCTGCGTCTCGGCGGTGCTGGTGGGGGACGAGAAAGGAGGGGAAGGAGGCGACCCTCGCCCAGCTGCCTACCTTGGGTTGGTTGCAGGCGGCGCCGCCAGATGAAGCGCTGAGAGCTGGGAACTCCGCTCCTCCGGGTGGTGGCGGTACCGTTGCTACAGTGCCGTTGCTGTCATGCCAGGGGGAGGCCGTGGCGTCTTCTGGTTCCTTTGCTGCCGGCCGGGGGCGTGACTTCCCCGTGTCGCGCCGGAATTGGCTCCCTTGGGTGGCTTGATTGGCGGCCTGGGCCCTGGCTGCGGAAGCCGGATGAATTTGCTGGTGCATTCGCGGGAGCTGGTGAGGTGCGGGCCCCCGCATATTATGCACATGAGATTGCAAACGTGGGGGGCCATCCCCTCAGTACCAACCCCCACGTTCTGGCCACAAAGGCCGCATCTTTCTTTGACCGTGGTGGGACAGTTGACCACCCGGTGCCCCAGCGTGCCGCAACAGTAACACGCTGGCACCGTTTTCTTATACTCCTTGACGGGAGTCAGTTCTGCATTGTAGTGGACGCAACGCGGAACGCTGCGTCCCTCGAAATTTAGCACAGCTACATTCGATGTTCCCAGCTTGCGCACATGGACTGATTCACCACCGCGCCACTGCACACTATGTTTCAAGGATTCGCTGGTGTCAAGGTTATGCACAAAAATCACACCACGACACACATCACCGGTGAGCTTGAGGTGTCCGTGAAGCGGGAGCAATCCTTTGCTGGTGGTAATTTGGATGTCCATCAGAAGCTTTTGAGCGACCTCGGGGTTCTGCGTGCCCCAGACGATAATGTTTTGTTCCCAATTGGGAGAAATTGTAATCGCATTCATATGCTGTTTACCGATGAGTTGCGAAATGGCAGCGCCGAGCTCACCGTGCTGAAATGCTGTCTTGAGGGCGACCGTACTGCGTGTCCTCAGCACGATCACGTAATCGTCAGGGTTCATCCTGACCGTTGGCTTAGGCGTCCACTTGGAGACTGGTGAGAATATCTTTTGTGGACATTTAGAAGACGGAGCGCGAGCGTCTCCTGTTGCTGAGTTGTCAATAGCAGTCTTGGGCATTGCAGCTCCTCGTGCGTTCTGCCGGCGGCGGCGCCGGCTCTCAACGACTTGAAAAACGGCAGCTTGCTGCGCCGAAATGGTGGATGGGCCATCCTCTGGCGGGCTTGCAGGGACAGACGACCACGACAGAGTCGTGGGGTCGTATCCGCATTGTTCAGGCAGAGCCATCTTGAGAGGTTGACCGGCGGGCATCTCCGCAGCCAGCGGCGGTGGAGCCGGAGCCGTGAGGCTCAGCTCAACCGCTACGTGGTGATGCGGAGGGTTGCTCGAAGTGGCCGAAAATTGGGCCTACCTGGGTCAGATCGGTGTTTCCAGGTGGTGGTGAAAATATTTTAATGAAATGGTTTAGGAGGTTGTAGCGGTGGTTGGAGCTCTCAGTCCGGAACCCCATTGGCGTAGGCTGCTGTCCGTGCTCTTTCGATCAGTTGCTTTTGACTCTTTTCGTCCGAGCTGGACAGAGCTGCCTCCCACCCCTCCTGCGTTGGCTGGTTATTAACAGTGATCGCCTGATTTCGTTGGCAGGCCCGTACCATATGGTACAGGTCCGCCTTCTCCCTGCAGAATTTGCATTGTGAGTCAAATGACTCCGGGTCTATGGCATGCAGTCTTCGTGGGGTGTTGTAAGTGTTGGTCTGTAGCTTTCGAAGGTGTTGTTCCTCCCCTTTATCTAGTGTCTTAGCCGGCGGAGGGCAGACCCGACGGGATAATCTTAAGTGCTGAAGTATGTCATTGTAAGTTAGTAGTTGGGTAGGAGGTTCCACGGCATCCACACTGGGTGCCCGGGGGAGAAATGCTCGGGCTGAGGCATGTGCGCTCTCGTTCCCTGGGATGCCCTGGTGACCTGGTACCCATATTAAGTGTTTGTGTGTGGGTTGCTAGCCACAGATGTAGCTGTCTTGCAGGATTTTAGCGGCTAGCGGTGCGACCCTGCCCCTGAGGTAATTGCGATACGCTCTCTGTGAATCTGTGAGAATGTATATTTAGCTAGTGTGTGTTGCAGCTAGAGCAATCGCCAATTCTTGCGCAGCCAGTATGTCCTGGCTAGCCAGTACTCGTCCGTCGACTGTTGTATTTTGGTGCACTACCGCGACGGCCGTCATTCCCTGCTCGGGACCCGCAGCATCGACATATAACACGCCCTCGCGCCCGCCGTAGTGTCTTGTCATGGCTTCGGCTCGTGCTTGTCTTAACTGGTGAAAATCAGGGTGCATATTCCTGGGTAGTGGAGCTGCCTTACGTTGTCCTCTCCATGAGGCCGGGATGTCGGTTTTGGTGTCTAGGTGTCGGGGGCAATTGATGTTTAAATCACTCAGGACTTGTCGGCCAGTTCGAGTTGTGGAGAGCCGTACCACCTGCGCCGTAAGGTGTGCCTCTATCAGCTCATCGATCGTGTTGTGCACACCCAGTCGCAAGAGCCGGTCCGTCGATGTCGCAAAAGGGAGTCCCAGGGCCTCCTTGTAGGCAGTTGTGATTATGATGTCGAGGTTTTTGATGTCACGCTTCTTAAGGCGGAGGTAGGGCGCTACGTAGACGACGTGGCTTACAACGAAAGCCTGCACCAGTCGCAGAGTATCGTCTTCTCGCATCCCTGATTTGCGCGTCGTTATCCTGGATATCATCCTGGCGACTTGCTCGCTCACGAGCCGTAGTTTCTGGAGGGCAAGAAGGTTGTTGAAGTTGTTATTTATGTACAGACCCAGTATCTTCAGGGTCTGAACTTCCTTGATGGGTGAGTTGTCCCCGCGGATATTGATGGTGTCTTGATTCTTGCGTTGACGGAAGACTATGAGTTCGGATTTTTCGGGTCAGCACGTTAGTCCACACGCCTGGGCATAATTTTGAACTGTTGTCGCCGCGTTTTGTAGTTGTTCTTCAATCATTCCCATACTTCCCGTGGTTGTCCAGATGGTCATATCATCAGCGTACAGGGCGTGTCGTATGCCCTGTACCTGATTGAGAAGAGGTGGGAGATTTAGGAGTGCAACGTTGAAGAGAAGTGGTGATAGTACTGCCCCTTGCGGAGTGCCTCTCGTGCCCATCTTCACTTGCGTTGTGTGTTTTGTGCCGGTGCTGATGTTGACGGTCAGATGTACGAGTAGACTCGCTGTCCACAGTTCATGCTGTGGAGATTGTTGAGGATTGTGGTGTGTTTGACATTGTCAAACGCTCCCTTGAGGTCAAGTGCTAGAAGCGCTCGGTTACTGTTTGTGCGTGCGGGATCAATGACTGCGCGTTTGATTTGCAGAAGCACATCATGGGTGGACAAGTGTGCCCGGAATCCAAACATCCTGTGTTGCAGTAGCTCATTGTCCTCAAGATAATTGGAGAGACGCGTGTGGACTGTCTTTTCCATGAGTTTGCCTGCGCACGACGTGAGGGATTTGGGGCGCAGGTTTTCGATGCTGTTTTTCTTGCCGGGTTTGGGAATAAAGTGTACATTGGCTGTTTTCCATGCTTGTGGAATTGTGCCGGTACGCCAACATTCGTTTATGTAATCCGTGAGTTGCTGCAGAGCCTCCGCGCCGAGGTTGGCCAGAAGTCCGACAGTAATTTTGTCTTGTCCCGGGGCTGTGCCTCGGCGCATATCTGCTAGCGCTGCAATGATTTCCTCTGAAGTGAAATCTCTGTCTAGGTCTTCATTTGGTTCCCCACGGTACTCCTTATTGTAGGGTTGTGGGTCTCGCGCGGTGCAGATATAGCGACGCGTGAGTTCATCCACGAGTTCATGATCCGTGCCTTGAAAACTGTGTAGGGCTCGATGCAAATTTCGGTGTTGTTCACTCTTCGCTTTGGGAGGGTCCAGTAGGCATCGCAGAAGGTACCATGTAGCCTTGGTGTCTAGGCGGCCTTTGAGGGATTCGCACTTCGTATTGCTGCGAGCGAGGTCCCATGCATATTGGTCTGCTTGAATAGTAAGCTTGGCTATTCGAAGTCTTAGTTTCCGATTGTGTCTTTGTTTTTTCCACCGTTTTATAAGACTGCGTCTTGCTTCCCAAATGTGTAGAAGGTGGTTGTCAACAGCTGGGTGGTCCTCCGTGGTGGCGAGAGACTTTGTGAGCTTTTCTTTAAGGTCGAGAATGGAAGCTGCCCAATCTTCGTAGCTGGTTATTTGTTCGGATGTGGTTAGTTTGCTGTCCTTCCTGAATGTCTCCCAGTCTAATTCTGAATTGAAGAAAATAGCGCCAGAGCATGCAGACCACGAAAAGACAAGGACGAGACACAAAGCGCTATCCTTGTCCTTGTCTTTTCGTGGTCTGCATGCTCTGGCGCTATTTTCTTCAATTCAAGTATGCACCAACTCGCCCAAGAAGAAGTGTTAATGCAGAGTCTAATTCTGGCTTGACCTCATGGTTTGCTGTGCTTGTTGCTTTCGAAGATGGTCTGCAGCACGTAGTGATCGCTTCCTAGGGTCTCTCCTGTACTGAGCCACTCATAGTTGCGGGCATTGCGGACGAGCGTGAGGTCGGGGAAAGTATCCCGCGTTACGCTGGTGCCGACTCGCGTCGGGTGCTGCGGGTCCGTGAGTAGGGTCAGGGCAATGTCAGCGATGGCGGATGCTAGTTTTCTGCCTTTCGTGTCTTCCCTGGGGTATCCCCATAGGGGGCTAGAAGCATTAAAATCGCCAACTATAGCTAGGGGAGCTTTCTGGGCTTCTCTTAGGGCTTTAAGAAAGATCACGTCGAAGGCTACGCGGTGCTGTTTGGGGCGACTATATATACTGAGTATATAGGTGCCCTTGCTGTTTCTGTGCTGTGGCAGTGTTTTTATGAAGGTATATTCAATGTCACTGTCTAGATTAAGGTCTACAGTGATTGCGGTGCATGATTTGTGGACCAAAATGCATGTCGAGGGATTTGTTTGATGTGTTGAGTATCCTCTGATCTTAGCCTCCATATTCACTCCTTGCAGGGCTATTATTTGCGGCGTATCTGGATGAGAGTTTATGTATTGCTGTAATGTTTCCCTCTTCCGTTTTAGTCCCCTGCAGTTCCACTGTAGGATGGTAAGTTTATGTCTGCGTTGTGGAGCCATGCTGAACACTATAATCGTGGTGCGCCCTCAGGTTGTAGATCTGGCTGAGTGCTTGGCAGACGACGAGTTCCCATTTTACCCTGCAGCTTTATGCCCTTGTTGTGAGAAACATCTGATAATTCCTGAAGTTTGCGGTCAATTCTAATCTCTTGCGCTTGCATCCTTATTAGAACTGGTTCGAGGTTTTTCATCATGGTAAGGCTGAGATCTGGGCGAGCTGGGCAGACCGGCAGATGCGTAAACAAAAGGCTCATGGAGCATGAAAACACAAGAAAAAGTGACCCTCTTAGCCACGTTGCCGCTCATTGTCAAAAGTGCAAATGCCATCATGAAAGGGAGCAAGAAAGGAAATCGGAACAGGACGGCGGGCTTCCGCGCACAATGTTCCGCTGCAAAAAGTGCAAGTGCGCACCGGAGTACAAAAAAAAAACGAAGTTCTGTTCCGCCATAAAGATAAACTCACGCGCGAAATAATGGAAGCGCATCACATCCACAAGCAAGGTGTCGAATGCATCAGCAGTCCTTCCGTGGCACTTAGCAACAGGGAATTGGCTTGCATCACTTCACATGTGACATAAGTTTTGATTTTCACGGCCCTTTTCACACTATCTTCTTACTTCTTTGTGTTATGTTTTTGTATATATACCCTTCCGTCCTTCAATAAACCAAGTTGATAGTCAGCGCTTGTCTTGTTGTTGTCCCGCCTTTTTTGCGCTGTTCACCAGTATGGATTTTCATCATGGGTTTAATAACAGATTTGAACATGCTTTTGATTGTCGTCTCGATCATAACTTGTAATTTATTTCAATGAGGGCTTTAATTGTTTCTTCCAAGCGAGTGATGCGTTCCTGGGTTTGGGGGTGCTCTGTATATTGCGGCTTTAGTGCCTGCGGTGGTGGTGCCTGCGGAGTTGGTGCCTGGTGTGGTGCGTCCGGTGTAGTTGCTTGCCTCTGCGGGGTGCTAGTATCTAACTGGTGTGGAGATGGAGTGGTTAGCTCTGCCTTATCTTCTTCCATCGGACATGCCTGTTGCGTCGATGGAGGTAATGTGTTGTCTGCATTGGCTGCGATGCCTAACTGCTGTTTCAATGTGCTATTTTCTGATTTTAGTTGTTCAATCTCTACTTTAAGTCGTTTGTAAGCCAACGCTTCGGGGGAGGAGGCAGCTACATCTGTCCAGCTCACCTTGCTGCCGTTGCGCTGCTCCTTGTTATGGGGTCCTGTTGTCTTCTCGGCTGGACGACTGCCGTTGTTGTGCGACACCTTATCGGTAGCCCCAGGTCCATTGCTTGAAGAGCGTGAGCCGGGTGGTCGTGAGTTGTTGCTGGAGGACTGGGCCTGGGGGGTCAGTCGGTTCCCGCTGTTCGATGGACCTCTGCTGCCGGACCGGTTGCGAAGCCTGGATCTTGACTGGTGGTTGACTTGTCCTGTCTTGGGCTTGGTTGTTTGTGATGTTCGGTACTTGTACTTGCACTGATTCGACCCCATGGGATGTGGACCTTCGCAGACCGTGCACTTGGATTGGCAGTCGTGGGATTCTGGAACATCTTGCTGACCGTACTGCGGACATCTTGACTTTGAAGGGCAAGGGCAAACATCCGCCCGTTGCCCAAGTTTCCCGCACAGTGCACAGGCTGGCGTTGTTTTCTTGTATAGGCGTACAGGAACCGCTTCACCGTAGTAGAAGACTTCTTCCTTCAAACGTGATGGCCGCCACGTTGGAGAAACCTAATTTCCTCACGCTCACCACTGGTGCGTCCGGGGAGCGAAGCGCTTTCGTGATGTCTTCGTCGGAAACCCTCGGGTCCATTTGTATTACTCCTTTGCAAGTGTCGTCAGAGGGGCGGAGGTAGGAGTACACTGCGTGTGCCTTGTCCCCAAGCTGAATTTCTTGAATTGCCAGGATCTTTCTGATTATTTGGGCGTCTCGCACCCCGACGACGATGATGCTTTGTTCCCATATGGGCCAAACGCTGAGCTCGGCTGAGCCCTTGTGGACGCCAGCTGCAATGAGCAAGGCGTTTCCGACCGCGTTGCTTCCCCTGAATTTGCTGAGATCCAGCGTTCCTTTAGGTTTGATTATGATCACTGCATCTTTCCTGTCCAGACGCGGCTGCGGAGGAGGCTTCCAACGCTTGACTTGCGTGCGGGGCGTCTGCTGCAGCGGCGTATCCCCTGCCGCGGTTACGCGTCCATCTGGCGTTCGACCTTTCTGCCGTGCCGAGTGCTTGTCACGGGCTGATGCGCGTTCCGACTCTTCTATCTTGCGTTGCATAATCGCCTCCGTAACCTCGTCGAAAACTGGGGTTTTCGCCTGTGGCATGGTGACGATCTGCATCCCCTCCGGGTCGTATCCCATCAGGGTCGTCATGGTTTGCGGCAGAGTTTGCCCGCGGAGGAGCCGCGGCGGGGAGCTGAGTCGTGGCCTAACTGGTAGGCTTAGCAACTCGCGCGACCCGCTTAGTCTTCAAATTCTCGAAGGATTTGAGAAAACGGTCCCACCTGAGCAGGGGTGGGTGGTCTCCTCGTTGTTCTGGAAGTGTAGCCGGATGGTGTCGCAGCGCTTCGGCAAATGCTTCGGGAAAGGAGCATAAAATTCGGCGGAGCCGACGTGAGACACGTCCGCTCTTCCCAACTGCTGAGGCGCGTCTCCGGTGTCTCCAGGATCCTGCTGACTTCACAGATGCAGACGCACAGGTTTGATGGGTGTTACATCAGATTGCCGCGGTTCCAGTCGAAAATTGACGGAGCCGATGTGCCACGCATCCGTTCGCTCCGCCCACGGCGCTCGGCGCTCAACGTGTGGTGGCGTTCCTTCCTTCCTGTACAGTGCGGTTCGGGTGTCCACTGAGATGAGAGAGAGAGTTATTGCGCAATTTCCTTTCGTCAAAAAGCGCTGCGTTCAAAGGGCAACACATCGCGCCGAAATGGGTGGTGGCGTTCCTCCCTTCCTTTACGGTGCGGTTCGGGTGTCCACCGAGATCACAGAGAATTACTGCGGCATTTCCTTCCCTCAAAAAGCCTTGCGTTCCAAGGGGAAGGCATCGCGCCGAACGGGTGGTGGCATTCCTCCCTGCCTGTACGGTACGGTTCGGGTGTCCACCGAGATGACAGAGAATTACTGCGTAATTTCCCTTCCTCAAAAAGCGTCGCGTTCAAAGGGCAAGGCATCGCGCCGAACAGGTTGTGGGAATCCTGGCTTTGCGCCGTCGCCTTTGCGCGGCTGTGCCGGCCGCCCGCGTTGTTTCTCCTCTTTCCCTTGCTCCCGCCTCAGGCGGTGGAGAGGCGGCTGGGTGACTAATCACTGTCATTTAGCCACAGCTCCGCCCCGGCTCCCCAAGGGCCTTTGCCATTGGCGCCTTTTGGCGGGAATTCGGGACCCCGCTTTGGGCGGCCGCGCGCCGCGCGACCGTCCGAGCGGGGCCCAGAGAGAGAGATCCCTCCGAGGCAGCGTAAGGTGCGTACGTTACTGTTTGTCCGTGCCGGCTTTGCCGCTCGGACCAGTGCTTACTCGAGCTCGCCCACACGTGTCCTCTGACCTGCAGCGGCTCGAGCCTGTCCAGCGGGGTCCAGCGACCTCCGACAGGCGTACCTTGCGTTGTTTGCCCACTCTCTCTCGCAACCGGCCCAACGGCCGACACGAGAGAGGGATCACAGCACTGCCGCGGGGACATTCTCCTGCAGCGGCGTGTTAGCGGCGCGCATTACTCTGGTCGCTTCGTGCGCGCAGCGGAGCCTTGCTCCTCGCGCGCCCCCGGGACGGGGTGACTATTGAGTGTGTGTGTATCAGCTAGAGGACGATGTGAATAAACGTCTCCTTTGTGAACTTGGAGGCCTATTTCTTTGCGGCGAATCGCTCTCCTCCCAGCGGAGGTTGAGTGCGCCGCATCGGTGTCCCAGTGTGCGTGTGGTGACGGCTGATCGGGGCCCTTGGCTCGCGCGAAGCTCGAACCCGCGGTGGGTGGTGGCCTGTGTCCACGTTGAAACCCACAAGGTGGTGGCGGTGTTCCGTGGACTGCCTGGCAGCGCTACAACTCCCTGTCGTGTTCCACTCCTAAAGGCGAAGCTTAAGCGTTATTAATGAGCAGTTGATTAGTATTTAGTAATTAATCAGTAATTAGTCACTAATTAGTAATTTGTCGTTACTTCGTCGACAATTCGTCATCATCGTCATCGTCGTCTTCCTGACTACACCCACTGCAGGGAAAGGCCTCTCCCATGTCTCTCCAATTAATCCTTTCTTTTGTCCGTTTCCGCCCCTGTATCCCCGCAAACTTCTGAATCTCATCCGCCCGCCTAACTTTCTGCCATCCCCTGCTACGTTTTCTTTCTCTTGGAATCCACTCTGTTACCCTTAAGAACCAGCGATTACCTTGCCTTCGCATTACATGCCCTGCCCAAGCCCATTTCTTCCTCTTGATTTCAACAAAGATGTCATTAACCCACGTTTGTTCCCTCACCCACTCCACCCTCTTCCGATCTCTTAACGTTACAGCTGTCATTTTCCTTTCCATAGCTCGCTGCGTTGTTCTTAAGCTGAACCCTCTTTGTTAGCCTCCACGTTTCTGCCCCATAGGTGAGTACCGGTAGGATACAGCTGTTGTATACTTTCCTCTTCAGGGATATTGGTAAGCTACCATTCATGATCTGAGAGAACCTGCCATGTGCGCTCCACCCCATTCTTATTCTTCTAGAAATTTCCCTCTCATGATCCGGTCATCAATTATGTGTGACGTAATCCAGTGGTGACGTCACCAGTGTCATATAGGCAAAGTTGTTCGCAAAACGCTTTCGCCTCTACGCACTGTTAGACAGTTTCGAACGCGGTGCATATACATTCTTGTCAGGACGGCGTCTCGTCGTGTCCGCGTACGCTTCGTGTTATGCCCGTAAACATTTCATGCTTACTCTACTGTCGGTTACGGGAGAGGCAGAGATTCGTGCAAAACGAGGGAGCCTTCTTTATTTTATTTTAAAAAAAATGGCTGAGGCTTAGCTAAGGTTAAGCCTAGTCAGATGCGAAGCATATTGATGGCTAGGCTTGGTAAGGTTCCTCGCTTTGTTCTTCAGTTGTTGTAGAACGTTGTCGCCGAGCCGCATATTGAGCACGCCGCTTAGCCAGACGTTCATCCCGCTCTTCATCGGTCTCTGTGGCACGCTTAAGCTTTCGCTTCTCGTTCAAATCAGCCCTGCTTCTAGGCGGCATCCCAACACCTGGCCGCCTCGTAAGTGCCCGGAGAGTTGTTGTTGTTGTGACTGAGAGAAGGATGAAAAGGAAATTGCACGGGCCTGCCTACTGGCTCAAGCCGAGCCACCACCGCTGCCTCGTGCAGATAGAGGAGAGTCAAAAGATCAGAGGAAAGAGAAAAAGGAAAGAAAAGACGCGCGTCGCAGCAACAACTGCGTCCGCCGGAACGGACGCTGCTCAAAAAAATTACTGACGATTACGTTACTTCCTAATGCGAAATTTGAGCGCAGAAAATAAGCGGTTTCACCTTTTCGATAGATTGAGGCAAAGAAATCGTGCAACACATGTATGCGCTATCACAGAATTTTTTTTTTATTTTTCACACGTATTCGCAACTTCGGCTCGGGCGGTGCACATATACAGATCCGCCGCCACCGATCTGGCTCTCTGATTGCCACCGCACAGGGGTTGCATTGGAGGAGGAGCGAAGAAAGGAATTAAGTTCGAGCCGGCGCTTTGACAACCGGAGACTCGCAGGAAGAGGGGGGAGGGGGGCGGCGTGTACACCCAGCGGCAAACGATGGGGGCAGAAGCGCGCGCAGCAAGCGGACAACACGATAAAGGGAGGAGGGAAGAGATAGCAGCGACTGACTGATGCCGCTGACGCCGATAGCGCTGGGGGGATGAAAGGGGGGCGGAGCTGGTTACGAGGCCGACGACAACGCCGACGCCGACGACGACGCGAAACCCAGGAACGTACGCCAAAGAGCTGCGCTCTAAAACAGCTAAGCGGCCGAAGCCGCCCTCGCCGAAGCGAGAACGAGGCAAGCTCAGCTTTATACCGCTGCTGAAGCTTCACGTGGTCAGCTGCAGCGCCTCTGATGTGGCGCCTCCACAGCCGCGGCCGACCGCGCGCGCCGGCAGCCCATCTGTCCTCTGCTGTGACGTCATGTTGTCACGTGGTCAGCAGCCGCGCCTCTGATGTGGAGCCTCCACCGCCGCGGCTGACCGCGCGAGCCGGCAGCCCATCTCTCCTCTGCTGTGACGTCATGTTGTCACGTGGTGTCACGTGGTCACGCTAAAGGTCAATGGCAGCTCCACCGCCGCGCTCGACGGGCTGTAGTGTAGCTCTAGTAATATGCTTCGCATAAAAGCGCTTGCTCTGTCATTCTCCAAAAATTTTCCCACAAGCGCCAAGGCTGGGAATAGCCTGCAGGGAAGGCTGATATAGCAAGAGTTTCATTCTGTCGGTTGCCTTGTGATAAGCGGCAGTTATTTTTTACGGCCTTCCGGTACCATGATCTGATGATTTAATTTATAAGTGGCCAACTGATATGTATATTCTTATCTATACTGAGCCATAACTCTAGTTTATACAGAATTATTACAACACATTGAAGATTTAAGAAAGTAGAAACTCTATAATTACATATAGAGAATTCGTAACCTTTTCTCTTTTTCTCTTTCGTAGGCTGTGAAATTCTTGTCCCTGCTGCAAAAGCGAATTTAACGGTTCCCAGCAAATGCATGAAATACTACGAAACATGCAATGGCACTGGAAGAAGAACTAAACTTTACAGGCCTGACTGCGAGTATAATTAAAGCTGCTGGAAAGATCGCATTTAAAATTGCAGTAAACAGTGTAATAGAAGGTGGAAATAAACGCATGGTGGAAAGAATCATTCAGTCGATGGATGTTTTAAGGCGCAGCTCTTAGGCGCCCGCTTCTGCGTTTCGCGGCGTCGCCGTTGTCCGTTGTCCCTTTAAGCTGCGAAGACAATAGATTGGGAGCTTGGAAAGCAGAGGGTAAAATTGGTAAATTAGTTTGTGAGGAAAGCAAAATGCTCAATATCTGTCTCACACATCTCGGTGGACACCCGGATCAGAGGGAAAACCTCTTGGAACGATGACACCTCAATCGTGCTTTAAGCTACGTGGCGGTAGTGACAGATGTGCTCTACATGCGTTGGCATTGACAACATTGGGCCGGAAACGCGGCGCTGCAGCCGTAGCGCGTCGGCGTACGTTTTCTTCATTGGCGTTGGCGTTAACAACGCTTTACATGCCGATCTTTTTAAAGAAAGGAAGCGTGCATAACTGGCTCCCTGATCAGTGGACGCCTGAATCGCACTTAGAGGTACGTGAGGTGAGGAGAGATAGATGTGGGTTGCACGCTTTAGCGCTGATAACGGTGAGCGAACTCTCACGATCTGCCACCTGCCAGGGTGGCACAGTGGGTGGGGACTTTAATGTAGATATAAAGACAAACAGGAATTTCTTGCCACTTATGCGGGAGAAAATCCCGTTCCTCTCGCTCATAACGCCTCCCATGGCTGTGGAAACCTCGCGAAATACTTGCATAGATCTCGTCTTTGACTAGGCGTTGCTGCAGCAAGTCGAGCATATATCCATATATTTCTCCATCCTAAAGCTTCCTTCATGACAATCAAGAACTGTTAATGGAGTGTTTTTTGAAGAAGGATAATGTGTTAAAAATAACATGTTGTCTTTAATTGTACTACATACATGTCTTGCTCGAATTCTTTACCTCAACCTTTCGAAAAGCTGAAACACGTAATGAGCTGCGCTCAAATTTGGCATTAGGAAGTAACGTAATCGTCGATATTTTTTTATTGCGAAAGCAATACAGCTAGCGGTTTGTGCCTTCAGCGTGGCGCGGCGGTAGTAACCATTGACCTTTAGCTTGACCTCTGTTCAGACGTCCCACCAGCTGCGAAAAACCAGGGCCCCAGCTCGCGCCGTCAGTGTGGAGCGGCGGTAGCTACTATAGTGAACTAGAATACTGGTGATGAGTATTCTAGTTCACTATAGTAGCTACCAACAGCGGTGAGCTTCGCGATCCTCCGCTAGGGGCGCTACAGCCGGAGGGACGTCACACCAGCTGCGAAAATCCAGGGCTCCAGCTCGCGCCGTGAGTGTGGAGCGACGGTAGCTACCAACATTGAATAGGGACATTGAATAGGTTGGGGCAACCAAAAGGAAATAAAAATAATAGGCCCCTGCCTGCACCGCTTACACACAACAGGCTTAACCCAATTGAAAAATAAAAGAGGAGGCCCGTAGGCAAGTTGTAATTTGACCACCCGTGGGTGGAAAAATAAAATAATAGGGAAAATGCTACATTAGCGACCCACAGCCGAGAGAGCGGGCCTGGGGAGGCTCCCCTGACCTCCCCTGGGAAGTAGCGGAAAGGGAAGTGGGACGTGGGAAGGGAATGGGGACAGCGAGTTTTTTGCTCTCATCCTTCAATTATCTCGACTCCATTACTGGCCCGCCTGGCCAGGCCAGGGAGAGCATCGAGATTGCCCAATGGTGCGACCCCACTCACGGGATGCCCGACCACCCACCATACGCAACGTGCTCCGACCGTCGGAGACAGGAAAACCTAACACGGGGTCAGTAGCTACCTGGGGCTCCTCTTCGCTCACTAGAGGGCTTTTCCCACCTGCCGGCTACTAGCCGTCGAAGGTTTTTCGCGGTTTTTCGGACACCGGAAGTATGTGTGATAGTCCCGGCCAGTGGAGGTCCAGAACGTCAACGGCCTCGCGGCCTCAGAACTGGTCGCTCCGGGGTGACCCATCTGTGCTTCCTCCAACCATCCATGCACTTATTTTCTCTCCTAGCTTACTCTTCTCCTACTGAGGAGAGAGTGTTCAAGGCTGGGCGACCGGGCCACTAACCAAGAATGTGGCTTAGGATGAGATGACCCGGGCCTACTCCACCGGTACTCCACACATCTTCGGTTTTCGCGAGACTCTTACGAGGCAGTACTAAGCCCTCATCCCCCGGCATCCCGCAGGCGGTTAAGCCTGCGGCCGAGCCTGGCCACTAAGAACCCCCGCGCGGACCTGGTTTCTCCGTAACCAGAAACCGACGCGTCGGTAGCCAGACTTGCACGCCCCCGCGCGCAGAGGAAGGTAGCATGTATTTGAAAACCTTTTGGCGTTTTGACATGCCTTCCGGGCCGGATTTCGTGGGTCCAACCTGAGTATAAACCCAGGCCTGCCTCCGCTCAGGCATCGGACCTCACGTGCACGACTGGCCCTCACAGTCGTCTGGGAGTCGCTGCCACTCCCATTGGGGGTTTGCATCCCCAGAGGATGGGTCCCGGCCATCCCATCCCCACTGTTGGCATTGCACCGGAACAAAGCCTAGTAGCCGAAACTACACCGGCCCGTATCCGGTGGCGGGGGGGGGGGGGGGGGGCACGAGCAGGCTGCACCGGTGAGCCTCGCGATCCTCTGATGGGGCGCAACAGCTGGAGTGACGTCAACCCAGCTGCGAAAATCCAGATCACCAGCTCGCGCCGTCAGTGGGCAGCGGCGGTAGGTACCAACAGCGGTGAGCCTCGCGCTCCTCTGCTAGGGGCGCTACAGCTGGACTGACGTCACACCAGCTGCGAAAATCCAGGGCCCCAGCTCGCGCCGTCAGTGTGGAGCGGCGGTAGCTACCAACAACGTTGAGCGGTGCGGTTCGGGTGTCCACCGAGATGACAGAGAATTACTGCTCCATTTCCTTTCCTCAAAAAGCCTTCCGTGCAAAAGGCAAGGCATCGCGCTGAACGGGTGGTGGCGTTCGTCCCTCCCTGTACGGTGCGGTTCGGGTGTCCACCGAGATGACAGAGAATTACTGCGTAATTTCATTTCCTCAAAAAGCGTCGAGTTAAAGGGCAAGGCATCGCGCCGAACAGGTGATGGCGTTCCGTGGACTGCATGGCAGCGCTACAACACGCTGTCGCGTTCCATTCCTAAAGGCGAAGCTTAAGCGTCATTAACTAACTTCGATAACATAACCCTTACTAAGAGCACCACCAAGACACACCACCAGCACACCTAGGCTCAGCTAGGGGAAATTCCTTTCGCAATTACCGGGCTTAACCAAGCTCAGCCTCAAGCAATTTTTTTCTTAATTTGAACTTGCGACAAAATTTTCTCACTAACAACCTAAAATCGTTGTTGCAGATCTTATGATGCCTGCCAGATGATAGCCTTATGAGGCTGAAGTTAAATCTCGAACTGGAAGGGTTTGCAACTAAAAAAATAACGTGTATTATGAAGCGCAGCACTCAAAGGTATTCTTCGGTTGGTCGCCCGGCCGGCCCGTTGGTTGGTATGAATTATCCCCAAACTCATGAGGAACGCCTACACCTACAGATTCTTGAAGGTACTTTTCTCGTGATTAAGCACCCTGTATAAGCAATACCTAATGACCGCGGGCCGTTCTAGAAGAATAGAAGAATGCTAACATCAACGCAATCTATAAGAAAGTAGACGTCAAGGACTTGAAAATTACAGAGCGATCAGCTTACGGTCCGTGGCCTATTAAGTATTTACTAAAGGAATCGGTAATAGAGAAAGGACAACCAAAGGCTTCTATCAACCAAACCATGCACAAGCATGCTATACTAAATTGTGCTGGCTGTTGCAAACAACGACTGGAAGAGCGCTCCTGCAGAGGCTCGGACACCGCGAGCAGATGCGAGAAATGTCGAGGGCGGCAACGATCCGCGACGAGCTTCTCAAGACCATCAAGGTAGCGCCAATACCAAAAAAACATGGATCCCAACCTCCATCGAGGCAGAAGAGAAGCGAGGGCCGTATTCATCGAGAAAACATACGCTCCTCAAGCGACGACCGTGTATGCAGACGCGTCTTGGAGAGGACGAGATACCAAAATCGCTGTAGCGGAGGTGGTCGATTCGTCTTTACGCGAAATGACCAGCGCGTCCCTCCGAAGCTGCACAGCTGCAGAGTCCGAGGAAGTAGCCGTTGCTGTAGCGGTAGCGGAGGGCTATAGAACCGCGCGGTCACTAACAATACTCACGGACTCTCAAACAGCCTGCCGAAATTACAAGAATTGCAGGATAGGTCGTCACGCGCTCCGTATACTTCTCGCAGCGAGCGACAGAATTAAAAAGCAGAAAGAACAAAACTACAAGATCCCACACAAAATTCTGTGGGTACCGTGGCACAAGGGGGTGGCAGGGAACCAAGGGGCCGACAGGATAGCTCGAGGATACATTACTTTCCGAGCATCCGACGAGACCGCGGAACTCCCGCCATCACCCAGGGAATACTCGGCCATACTACAAAACTATAGAGGCAGAACAATGCGATATCCCCCACCGCACAAATGTCTCATCAGAGAGGAAGCTGTCACTTAAAGACAATTACAAACAGGCTCATTCCCAAACCTACATATACTAAACAAAATGCACCCTACGATATACGCGGACAAATGTCCCTGGTGCGACGAAAAACCTACCCTATATCACATCATATGGGCCTGCCAAAACATAGACGTGGTCCCCAAAATATAAAACCTGAGTGCGGAACAGTGGGAGACTCTGTTGTCCAGCGACCGCTGTGAAGACCAACAAGGTCTGGTACAGCGAGCTCCACGGGCGGCAGTGGCCAGCGGAGCCCTGGGCTGAGGGCAACCGACCATTGATTACAGGCGGACGACTTCGACAGAGAAGGATCCATGGGGTAGAACCAGGACGTCTCTGAAGATGCCCCCAAACTGCAGGAAGAAGCATTAGTGAAAATAAAGTTTTCCCTTCCCTTCCCTTTCTTCGACAATAGACATTATTCACACTATCATTCACGTGAAAGGGAAATGCGCAGATTATAGTCAACCCCTGTGTATAGCTTTCATTGATTACGAGAATGCATCTCACTGAGAAGAATCATCAGCACTCATACAGGTACTGCCTAATCATGGTGTAGAAGACCCTTATGTAAAATGCCGGAAGACATGTACAGCGGGTGCAAAGGTAGCATAGTCCACAATAAAGTCAGCGATTAAATTCTAATAGGAAATGACGTCAGGGAAGGAGACACGATCTCGCCAATGCTGTTGACCACCTGTTTACTGGAGTTATTCGGAGACCTCGACTGGGTATAGCTGGGCTGAGTAAATGGAGAATACCTCAGAAATTTGAGATTCGCTGACGACATTGCCTTCCTGAGTCACTACGGAGATGATCTGCAAAACGTGGTCAATGAGTTATACAGGCAGAGCAGAACGAAGGTATAAATGTTTGACGCGCAGAGGACGAAATGAATGCTCAACAGTCCCGCAAGGGAACAGAAGTTTGCTATTGGTTGCGATGCTCCGAAAGTGGTAAAGAACTAGATCTACTTAGGGAAGGTTGTGATCGCACATCTCTATCACGCGAGTGATAACTGGATGTATAAGAATGAAGTGGAGTGCATAAAGCAGGTTCTCTGTGACCGTAAGCTACAGTTTACAAATATCCGTGCCTTTGTAAACTGATGAATAGGAATCGGTAAAGGGGTTTATAAGATAGAAATAAAATTGCGCGCTGCTTAAACTTTTGACCCCTAAATAAAACAGCAACTCTTTATAAGTATTTAGCGTTTTCTTCCTCTTAATTTAAAAGAAGAATAAACCCTTTGAAAGAAACAACAATAATTTTAAATACTAATTTTTTCTCACTCCGCAGTAGTGTAGAACGGCCTTGAAAGTGTTGGGTAGAAGTGAATGTAGTGTATAAATTTCAGGTCTTGATTAAGCAAAGAGTGAGGATTCCGTTCCATCTCGTTTAATGTTTGGAATGCGCTGTAGTTCCGTTCAGGTGTTTTTTTATACAAGGCCTTCTTTTTAAATGTTTTGTTTGTTATCTTAACTAATATTCTCGTTTTTTTATACTGGCGTAAATTCCACCCTTTTTTGGCCCCTAGCTCTGAGATAGAACTATTGTAAATAAATAAAGGATTAAATTATGACTCTCCACTCTGCCACCATATGGGTGAATACAGTTTGTCGCGACAGGAGCGGAAGCTTATAAAACACCAGTCAATCCGGCTCTCGGAAGCTATCTTTGGACGTCACCTACAGGATTCACACGATTTGATGCTGCCCCAGACTTAAACCGCTCTTCGATATCCATGATTAGATGATTGACGCAAGTGTGAAGAACAAAGTGCTCTAACTTTCTGTCTTCCGCCTCTTCCTGTGTATGTTTGTTCGTCTGCGCAACGCCATTCCAAGAAAACTATGCGCCAACTCGCCCAGCAAGAAGGTCTTCTACATTGCTCTAACTAATAGAGCTTTGCCAGAATTGTTTCCACCGTACACATGGTAGAAGTCGAGCAACACCGAATATAGATGTCCCAATAAAAGTTAGCTTTCATGTTTAACAGAGCCACAGTCGTTAAAACGATTTCATGCCGATCAAAAAGATTACTTAAATTTTGTACAGTATTTTGTTCTCATCACCTCTTCATACACGCCTGACAACGTGACACAAATAGCGTCTATACAAGGGTTCTATAATGGTAATAAAGCGAACTTTGAGTATATTTTACGTCTTGCACTAGTCTCCTTACTTTGCCTCTCTACTATTCAGATCGTCTTTAGGCAGTTATTTTTAGATAGAGCAAAGGCTGAGAAAATTTAAGGCGTAAGCCTTACCACCCCTTTTATAAGGCATTCCTCGTGACCGTTCCTGAGGCCAAGATGGTCTTAAAACTTCTCTTCTCTCTATTCCGCATTCGCCCCCCCCCCCCTCTCCCAATCACCTCAAACGCTCCAGTTGCTCGCATGGCATAACGTATGGACCCACAGATGACGCCGCCAGTTTACCCCACTAATTTCTTACCCAAATTCGGAGAAACCACTTTTTGTATAGCGCTCTGGGTGGCTTGATACAATTTTTCACTGCCTATAGCCTACATGTGCAGTCGAGTTGGAGGCTGCCTTGTGAGAAGGATTCGAACAGCGATATATGCACGTTCAGTTCTTTGCCTTCTGAGACTCTTCACCTGTTTCCTTAAGGCACGCTTGAGTTTTACTTCGTGATGTGAGGCAGTTGCTCGCCATTTCCTTTTCTAAAAAAAAAAACATTTCGTATCAGAAGTGTTACGCACCATTGGGTCGCGCAGCGCTCAGGGTGAACTTATACGAGCTGTCGTTGAACAAAGCATGCATCTGCTAGTCAAGTTTCAAGCGATCTCGCGACAGGTATGCGCGCAGTGTCCGAATGTTTAACTCGGACCTTTGTGCATTCAGCTTTTCTGCAATGAGCGTACAGAGGTGCGTCTCGACTCATTCTCAGTGCGCAACCTGCGTCGAAGTTGAGCAGTTGATAACACACTAAACATTTCTCCTTCACAACCCGTATCCAGTCCCAAGTCCCCCTGAACTTTTTGAGCTTTTTGTTACTAGGGGGTTGAAATGTTTGTTGCCAGTTCTATACAGTAATCATTTCATGATTTATTTTCTTTCATACGTATCTAGGCGGTCAACATATGAGAGAACTTTCTATATTAAGTTTTTTAGGCACACAGCCACAACTCATAGGCATGTGTAACCCTGCTTAATTAGAATTTCGGGGCTTCTGACGCGATGCGAGTGGTCTTTATAGATGAGCCTAGGGATGTTTTGCGCTGCAAGTAAAATCAGCGAATGTGTTGGCTGACCTATATGCTGCTAAGCTCAGAAGAGGTACAAATTGCTTTTGTTAAAATAAAGACAGCAGTTTTTCATTAGTAAAGTGTAATTTAAATATAAATGTTGTTTCCTGACTCTTTCTTATGGCCTAACGTGTAAAACACTTTAGTATTGAAAAATAAACATTCCGCTACACCCTTGAGTTTGCAGATCTGCAGCTCCACGCGTCAAGCGTTCAAATGCCTGTAACAAGGCAACATTACGATGAAAACAAAAAAGAAAGCGAAGCAGTCGCTTACTTGCTTACGGTACTCCATAGGAAGTGCACCGCCGGGAATTCCTGGTAATAAATCTGCATATACGTCAGTGGGTATCAAAGTAAAGAGGCATTTTTGGCTAGATATTTTCGAACTTCTGGCACGAGAATGTGCAGCATATAATATGTACTGTACTTTATAAGCAAAACAACATACTGGAAAAAATGTAAGATTTCTTCCAAAAAATGGAAATATCTTTGCCGCCTTATGTAAGCTTTGAGTATTGTATAGAAAAGTATTTGCTCTGGGATGTTTGAAATTAATCCTTGGAAATTTCCTGTTTTACAATTTCATATGCAGGAGAAAATGTAGCCACCTTTTGTTTTCGACGATAGCGTTCCCAAATGAGGTCTTTAGTTTTTATTGCCCCTCAGACAAATCTTCTGATGACCATTATTATAAACAACCGCATAAACATGTATTTTAATGCGTACAGAACTTCCACTTTTATTGCTTCAAGACTAAGTAGAACCTACTCACTGATTTCAGGAATAAGAATCTGCATGAATGCTATTTTCGACTATTGAATAATTCAATCCATTTTTTCTTTCATGGGCTGCGAACTTCTTGACCCTGTTTCGAAGCTGAGTGCGGAAATTCTTGCGGTGTGCAGAAACTCCTCCCATAAAGAAATGTGACGGAACTTGTATTAAACTTTAAACGCCTAACTGGCAATGCAGCTAAGTATCGTGAAATCATCGCAAGCTAACGATGATTATAAGGCTGCAACAGCGCGCGCACTGTTCCGCAGGCGGAGAATTACACAGAAAAGTGCCCAATGGAGAAGAAATGAAGCTTAGTAGAGCAGAATGTTGGGCCAGTTGGTAACGTTTTCTATCAAGCAGAGATAATTGAAGCCTTGTTAAAATATCCCTCATTATGTTAGAGTGGACAGCTTTCGTAGATGGAGTGCACCGCGCATACATTCATACGCCTTACTGAAATTTTAAAATATGCAGTTAACCTGTACACCTTAGGGCATCGAATCACTGATCATGTGTGCAAACTCAACAAAAGTATATCTTAAACAACATGAGGGGACATTTAAGTTCCACCTTAATAACATGAAGCAGCAGCAAGAAGAAGGCTGGAAATGAGGCGCTAGGTGACAAGGGCATAGGTTCTAGGAATAGCACGGGAAAGTTATTAGTAGAGTTCGCAGATAGAAATAGTTTCCCATCATGAATACCTTCTTCCAAAAACGATAAAACCGGAAGTGGACGTGGAAGAGCCTAAATTGTGAGAATAGAAATGATATTGACTTCATACTATGCCCTCACCTGGGATCTTAAAAGATGCGAAGGTCCCTGAAAGGAGCGACCACAGAAAGGTAAGGCCTCGTATTAGCTTAGATTTGAAGAGGGAACGGAGGAAACTAGCGAAGCGGAAGTCTCATAACGAGTTGGTATTAAGAAGGAAAGTAGAGGAATTCAGGATTTTGCTTCAGAACAGATTTGCGGCTTTAACTGAAGACAGCCGTAATGTTGAAACAATGAACGATCATCTCGCTGCTATTATTACGGAGTGCGCCGCAGAAGTATGCAGTAGGATGGTTCAACAGGATACCGGGAAGCTATCTCAAGAGACTAAAGATCTGATTAAGAAATGTCAAAGCATAAGGGCGTCTATCTCCACAGACAGAATAGAACTAGTAGAGCTGTCGAAGTTACTCAATAAGAGCAAGGTAACCGACATCAGGAAGTTTGACATGGAGAAAATCGAGCATACTCTAAAGAGCAGAGGTAGCCTAAAAGCAATGAAGAGAAAACTAGGCATAGGTAAAAACCAGACGCACACGCCAAGAGACAACGAAGACAATGTCATCAGAAATATAGATAAGGTAGATAAAATAGCCCAAGAGCCCAATACAAATCTATACAGTAGCCAATGCAATCAGAACGTTAATGAGAGAGGCAGTCGAGCACAGGAATGGGACATCCCGCCAGTAACGAAGGAGGAACTAAAGAGCCTTAGGATAGGAGAAGGACGAAAGGCAAAAGGTTTAGGAGCAATGAAGAGGTGGAAAGCAGCTGGTGACGAACAGGTAACAGCAGATTTGTTCAATTATGGGGGGGGGGGGGGGGGGGAGATCATGCTAGAAAAAATAGACACCCTGTATACGCAATGCCTTGTGAACTCGAGCGCACCAGATGCTTAGAAGGGCGCTAATATTATATTTATTCTTAAGAAAAGGGAAATGAAAGAGTTGAAAACTTACAGGCCGCTCAGCTTACTGTCTGTTACCCTCAAAGTATTTACTAAGGTAATCGCTAATAGAGTCAGGACAACCTTAAGCTTCAATCAATCAAATGATCTGGAAGGATTTTGTAAAGGATACTCGACAATAGCAGCCCTCACTCCACTAATCAGGTGATAGAGAAATACGCAGATTATAATAGACCCTCATAGCCTTCATTGATCGCGAAAAAGTATTTGACTCAGTGAAAATCTCAGGTGTCATGTAGGTATTGAGCAATCAGGGTGTAGATTAGCATTATACGCAAATATTGGAAGATATCTAAAACGACTGCACAACTGCTAAAGCCCTCCATAAATTAAGCAGTAAAATTCCAATAAAAAAGGCTGCCAGACAGGAAGACCTAATCTCGCCGATGATCTTTACCGCCTGTTCAGAGGAGGGATTCTGAGGCCTGAATTCTTAACAGTTGAGGATAAGATTTAGTTGAGAATACCCAAGTAATCTGTGATTCGCTGATGACATTGCCTTGCTTAGTCACACAAGACATGAACTGCAAAGAATGATCAATGAGTTAGGCAGGCAGAGCAGAACTGTGGGTCTGAAAATTAACATACACAAAACCAAAGTACTGTTCAACAGTACGAAAGAAACAGCAGTTCGCAATTGGTAGTGAGGCGCTGGAAGTAGTAAGAGAATATGTTTACTTAGGGCAGGTAGTGACCGCAGATCCTTATCATGAGAGGGAAATAACTAGAAGAATAAGAATGAGGTGGAGCGCATATGGCAGATTCTCTCGGATAATGACCGGCAGTTTCACAATATCCCTCAAGAGAAAAGTATACAACAGTTGTAACTTACCGGTGTTCACCTAAGGGTCAGAAACGTGGAGGCAACCGAAGAGATAGATAGTTATATAGATAGATACAAACAGAGGTGAAAGACAGCTATGTTAACCAGAAAGGATTCCAGTTGTCTACCCTGCACAGGGGAAGGGAATGAGGGTGATTAAAGAGGGAAGAGAGGAGGAACGGGAAACAGTCACAATTTGTCAATCAAGGCAGTCTCTCTCAAAAAACGCAACAGTGCCTTGTAAGCCTTGATGGCAGTCGACTGTTGTGGCCACGGACCGAGGATCTTGGCCTCTGTGAAAGGATGAGGACCAAGGCGGTCAAGAGCACAACGCAGCTTATGTGTTTCGCTCACAAGGACAGGGCACTCACACAAGAGATGAGTGATTGTCTCTTCACACGCACAGTTTACACAAGAAGGGCTGTCGGCCGTGGCGATCCAGAACGCATACTTATTTGGAGAAGGCAACGCCGAGCCATAGACGACACAGTAATGTGGCTTCACGACGAGCTACATCACACGGAAGACGGAGGCGCAGTCCAGTGCCCAATGCTCTGAGGCGACGGTTGCAGAACTCTCCCGTGTTCCACACTTTCATTGTGGAACACGGAACGATGCGTCGTGAAGCAACATTACTGTGTCGTCTATGCCTCGGCGTTCAGCTTAAGTTAAGGACAACGCAGCGAGCTATGGAAAGACAAATGGTAGGTGTAACGTTAAGGGATCGGAAGCGGGCGGACTGGGTGAGAGAACAAAGGTGGGTTAATGACATCCTAGCCAAAATCAAATGGAAGAAATGGGCTTGGGCAGTGCATTTAATGCGAAGGCAAGATACCGCTAGACCTTAAATGTAATAGTGGAGTCCAAGAGAAGACAAGCGTAGCAGGTGGTGGCAGAAAGTTAGGTGGGCGGATGGGATTAAGAAGTTTGCGGTGATAGGGTGGCCGCAACTGGTAATGGACAGAGTTATTTCGCCAGACATGGAAGAGCCCTTTGCTCTGCAGTGGGCATAGTCTGGCTGATGATGATGATAATGATGATGATGATAGGGGCAGGACGTGATAGCGTGAATCGGTCGCAAACCCGGTCTTGCTGCAGGTTATTGGAACACATCATTCATATACACATCACCGTGTTTCTTGATATTAATTTTATTCTTTCACTAGGTCACCACGGATTTATGCGTGCTTTTTCGACTGTGACTAAAATTATTGAAATGATTCGGTATTTTTCCTCAGCTATAAGCGACAGATGTCAGAAAGATGAAGTGTTCTGAAACTTAGCGAAGGCGTTTATCAAGATTTCCTTCTCCAAACAGCTATATAAGCTTCGTTGCTTACCATAAATAATCTGATCCGTAACACGGCTTCAGCATGCTTACGTCTAGACGCCAGCATGTTGTCCGTAGAGGACTTCTTTCGAAACTGTTAAAAGTTGTAGCACAGGTGCCGGGAGATCCTATATTGTGTTCTTACTTTTTTTTTGCTTGACCTAAACAGCATTCTTGGTGGTTACAGAACAAATTTTCCGTGGCATGCTGACGACTTTGTACTGTACAGTATTGCATTATAGAATCACAATATGATTGCGTTAATTTGAATGTTGAGCTCGATAGTTTATTGATGTTGTGTAATACTGCTCAGATATGTGCGAAATACGCAGAGGTGTATTTCTGGTTCCTCGCTCGGCAGTCTAGTGGAACAAGCTTGAGAGAGGTGCATAAGAGGATTTCGCTGATAAATTTCATGCTTTGATTGAACTTTGAAATTCAATTCGGTTCCACCTCGTTTTACGATTTTGAATAAATTGTACTTCTCTTTGTGTATGTTTATTATTTCATGCGGAACATTCTTTTCAAAACTTGCGTTTCATTTGTTAACTATTTTTCTTCCTTCTGTCCTGGTGTAAACGTAACCCTGTTACGACCCCTACCTTGGGGCTAGTACAATCGTAAGTAAATGAAGATATTAAATATTGCCAGGTTTCATTGTAGTGTCCGTTAGTTCGGGCTCAAGGCCGCAAGAACGGGGCGTTATGACATTTGTTTATGAGGCAAGAAGCGACCGGACTAATCTCGATTGATCACAGCCATGAAGAACTGCATCTACGTTTTTTCAGATTACTGTAGTTGACTGTGACTTGTTATCTCGAACTTTCTTTGCAGGTTTTAAAGGTGCACTGAAGAGGATTCTGAACATGTCTTTTTGCCGCGAGAACTCGATCCACACGTTCCTAGCATTCTTAGAAACAGTGACTTATTGCCCTGTGTGGCCTATTTCCCCAATTAAAACGAATTAACGTCCGGCTCCCGCCTTTTTTTTTTAATTCTGCCTCGTACGGTGGGCGGAGTCGACCAACGCGTGGAGCGCCTTTCACCCAGTCCCGTGGAGGCTTTGCTTTCGCTTTATTTTGTTTTTTAGGTTTCCATGAATAAATAGTTTCATTCACAGCTAATATAGCCGCAGAATAAGCCCCAAGAAATAAAAATGCGCGCGGACTATTTGCTACTACGGACTACTACGTATTACTCCGCCGATGGCAGAGCGGCAAGCCGCCACGGGACTGGGTGAAAGGCGCTCCACGCGTTGGTCGACTACGCCCACCGTACGAGGCAGAATTCAAAAAAGAAGGCGGGAGCCGGAAGTTAATTCGATTTAATTGGGGAAATCGGCCACACAGGGCAGTAAATCGCAGTTTCTAAGAAAGCTCGGAACGTGTAGATCGAGTTCCCGCGGCAAAAAGGCAAGTGCCGATTCGTCTTCAGTGCACCTTTAAGTTGAGCGATGCAGCGAGCGGCGGGCATTCGTAGCTCGACGGCTGACAAGCACGTTTGTTGCTTACGCCGCTGCCGTGCTGTTTAGTTCTTTTGCGGGCTGAAGTAAGCCCAAATAAAGAGTTTCGTTTGCTAGTCTTGTTGCGTTCTTCGTGACCGCTGGACTGCCGTCACTACAGCGTGACAATATCCACTTACGTTGTCCCCATATGTGTGAAGGATATCATGTGGCAATAGCAGCGAATGATTTTGTAGCGCCAGTCAATATTGCGCTGGAAACCATTGAATGGAATATTTGTTTCCAGCAGCAGTATATAGCAATTGATTTCTTTTAAGCTTTAAAGAGTTCATCGATAGTAATAATACCATTACCGACGCATGTATGCAGACAAAAGTCCTCTAAGGCAGCGTTGTCGAAATTTTTTCTACCATGGACCTGATGAAAGTCGAGTACCACGCCGTGAAATGCCTGCTAAAAAATAGTGTTCATGTTTCACAGAACTATATTCCTTGAAATATTTGCTTGCCGATCATAAGAATGGATAATTTTGTTTGATAATTTTGTTCTGATCGCCTTGTAATGCACGTCTATCAACCTCAGGCAAAAGATTTTAATGCAAGGATTCTATTTCACAGAACTGCCGCCGCGGTGGCTCAGTGGTTATGGTGCTCGGCTGCTGACCCAAAAGACGCGGGTTCGATCCCGGCCGCGGCGGCTGGAATTTCTTTGGAGGAGAAATTCTAGAGGCCCGTGTACTGTGCGATGTCAGTGCACGTTAAAGAACCCCAGGTGGTCGAAATTTCCGGAGCCCTTCACTACGGCGTCTCTCATAGCATTAGTCGCTTTGGGACGTTAAACCCCATAAACCAACCAAACCAACCATCTATTTCACAGAGCTATATTCCTTGAAATATTTGCTTGCCGATCATAAGAATGGATAATTTTGTTTGATAATTTTGTTCTGATCGCCTTTTAATGCACGTCTATCAACCTCAGGCAAACGATTTTATTGCAAGGATTCTATAAAAAGCAAGTAAGCGCACTTTTGATTTCTCATGTTCTTTTCTATTATTCACTTATGGCCGCTCTACCTTTCAAACCAGTTCCAAGCAATTATTTATTTATAGAGCTCAGGCTTCGAAAGCATTTTAATGTTATTTTGATTTTGAGGGAGGCAATAACTATTGTCCTAACCTTTGAAAGCGCTCCGAAAGACAATGAGAGATATAGTTAAGAAAAGGTTTAGGATAAACACAGTTGCGAGTAGCGTTTGTCCCGTCCAGTTCTCTTGTCCTTTTGTTTCGGAGGGATTTCAAAACTCAGGATGCTGTACCTACCAGGTCTGCAGACGACTTTGATAAACCAAATCCCTATTGTCTCTTGCAATATTTCTCTCCTTGCTCTGTTTATATGTATCTCAGAGTTTTACACGTGAGTTTCAATTTTTGAAAACTCACTGAATCATTTTTCGTATTTATTTCTGAGCCCACTTTTTTTTCACATAGTTATATCATGTGGCATTCTCCTGTGGCCAAATGTCGCATAGATTTTAACTCGGCTTTTTTCTCAACTTTAGGGTCGAATTCACTATGTATAAAACAAATATTATTTTAAAGCAACAATAGCTATGCTTGCAGAAGGAAAGAGTATCGCCAATAAATATTGTAATGAAACACAAATAGAGAAACTGTTATAAAAAAATTAAGGGGGCTATAGCTTAATTAGCGACGATTCATTAATGACGTTGCCTTTTAGGGGACAAATTTTCAAACCAGGATCAATGACTGCGAGAGGCAGAGCACCAATGGTTGGTCTAAAAATTTATATTCACAAGACTAAAGCAACGTGGAATAGACTTGACATGGCAGAGGGCAGGTAGTGATCGCAAATTCAGGCCAAAAACAATGTTGTAACTAAAGAAATAAGCTAGGGTGAAGCGCAGTTCTTCGATATCTTCTGATCAAGCATGGAAGTTTATCAATATCCTTGGAAAGAAAAGTATATAACAGGTGTATCTCGTGGTTACTATTCTGTAGGAAAGAAATGAGGAGGCTAGCGAAAAGTGCTCGACTTAGATTACTACTCCATTGCTTTAGATAAAACTGATGTGCGTGCATGTGTTATCTTCAAGTGCGACGATACTATTGCGCACATTCTCTGCGCATACCCTGCATAAATTTTCAGACAGCCTCTGTGCCTTGCGCTGTAGCGTCTTTTTCCAAGCCCGTTGACGGAGGTGAAGATTCTCCGGCAATCGCTACGGCGAAGACCTTCCAGGCACTGCTCCATGTCTTCGGATACCAGGCCGGCATGATTGGCTGTGACCTTGCCGCTTACTTTCTATAATGACGTCAGTATGCTCAAACTCTCTTTCCTCTTTCACTTTTATGTCATTTCATCGCTTTCCTCTAGTGCAGGGTGCTAAACATATTTCTTCCACGGTTTAACTTCCCCGCATTTATTTCCTCTCATTCTTAGATACTTTCTTTCATCTTCCTTTCCATGATTTTGTAATTGCATCGCACCTTCTTTTTTGCGTTTTCCGTATTACTTAGGCAACCTTTTCATAGTTATCTGTTGACGCTTGATTGTGAAATTCAGTTAAGTGGCAACCATTTCAAATATATCTCCTGCTGCGTGATTGTGAACTACACTTATGTATCAACGTGCAAGCGAACAGAAGCCGATTCGTCCAGTCTAAAAGTAACGAGGGAATCTAACGCTTTCGCGGCCACTGGCCATTTCTACAATGTTTATGCAATCGCAGTAGTCCTTCCGCTAACTATAGAAAAAGAGATTTGAGCTCATTACAAATACAAATGTTTTTAAGTTTCTGCGGTATGCGTTGTTATCAGCTATATTTGTTAGTACGAGCGCAGTGAGGAAAAAATATTAGTTCATAACAGAATACGATTATTCGACTTGCCTTGCTCTGTCAAGTTCATTGAATATCCTCGGCACCAAAAAAAAGGCCTCCTTCTGTAGAGTTTTTTTTTTTTTTTGCCTAGCGGTTTTGGCTCGAGAGGGTAATTTCTAAGAACCGGCGCTCCAAGAAAGACCAAAATTACTAAGAATGGCGCATATTATCCACTCAATAGCTTCTGATCTATTGAGCAAAAGGAATGCATATTTATCATATCTGTTGCATGTACAAATTTCGTTAATTATCTCATTCATCTTTAAGCGGCTCTTAGAAGTTCTTAAGTTTTTTTTTTGTTCAGAGTTGAATCTCATCGCCAAATTCAGACCCAGATTTGTCTAATACTTTGGCAGAGAGAACCTCCGTCCTCAGACCTCTGTGGGTAGTGGTTTCGCGATTGCGGTCAACTTTTAGCAGCGGAAACAAACAAGTAGTAAATGCAGCTGAAAGAAAAATTGCTAACTTACAATTACAGGTACCACGGATGCTACAAATATTCGCGGATATTGTTAATTCTATGGAACGTATTGACTCGTTCATATGTGTCATTTGTGCAATTTCTGGCACGGTTTAGAGCGCCCCTTCTCAGACACAATTCAGTGCAGCCAAAAACTGCTCGGCAAATACTGAGATCAAAATTTCATTATATAATGCAGATGCTCCTCTTTTTTTTGGTGCGGTAGTAATTTTTCCAAATGACTTATCAAAACAATGTAAGTCAAGCAATTCTGTTGGTTTATGCAAAATATTTTTTCTACTGCATGCACACGAAAAATTGCTGCTAATAACAAAGCATATAATTAAAACGTAAATAGCGTTATGTGCATAACGACCTAAAATTTCTTTTTCTCTCATCTCTATCACAACCGGGAGGACTGCGGTAAAGGCGTAAGTATTGCACAAGCTTGAAGGCCCCTGCCTTAAAACTAAAGTGCGCTTTCGTCCCTGGAACTTTTCGCACGAAACTATGCATGTGTCGAACTAAGAGCACGTAATCCATGCTTCCTTCCTAATGCAAGCAATGGAGTTGCAACTGACGAGCGTTATGTCACATTCTCTCATTGAAGATATCCAGAAACTTGCTATATTCCAAAGCTGCTTCGTTTTCATTAAAAACACTATAAAAAGGAGTGATGATAACCTACTACTCTATATTTATATGTTTGTGCACATTACATCCCGTCCAATGAAACCTGCCCTGTTAGATTATCGTATTCAAACACGTCTTATTCAAAGCGACTCGGGCTATGAGGGACGCCGTAGTGAAGGGCTCCGGAAATGTCGACCACCTGGGGTTCTTTAACGTGCACTGACATCGCACAGTACACGGGCCTCTAGAATTCAGCCTACATCGAAATTCGGCCGCCGCGGCCGGGATCGAACCCGCGTATTTCGGGTCAGCAGCCGAACGCCGTAGCCACTGAGCCACCGCAGCGGGGCGAAGAGCACCTGGGTTAAAAATAGCGATGAGTGCATAGTCGGTTCGGTGTCGAACCCATAATAATGGCTCCATGTCAATAAGGCCTTCTAAGAGTAAAATATATCATCCTGGCGCACCTACGGCCTTATGATGTAACACTATAACATGATTCGCTGAAAATATGCCCTAATAACTGCACGAGTCTTTGTAAAGGCGACTGTTCGGAGCCGGAGCGTCACCACTGCTGTCTCATTACTGAGTCTTGCCGGGCCGATACGTCGCTGCTTATATAAGATTGTCCTGGCGCATGAGTGCAGACGTGTAGACTCAACACCAGCGCAATGTTTAGAGTCCGTTGATTTTAAGAAAAAGGAAGACCCATAACTGGCTTCCTTGGTCAGCGAACCCCTCAGTCGCGATTTGAGGTACTATCAAGATGGAAAGAAACGCGAACACAGTGGAGCCTAGGCGCTCTGCTGTTCGCATTTCTTTTAAACACGCTTTAACATCGGCGGTAGCGAAAATATGCTAGAATTGTCTGTGATACATTCCAGGACGAGTCTAACGTCTTTTTCTTACAACCCAGATAAAAGCGCCATCAAAAGAAATTCGAACAGCGAAGCGAGTAGGCGCCGCGCTCTTTGCGTTTCTTTCCGTTGTGATAGTATGTGGCGACAGCGTTCACATCTAAATCCTGCGCTTTTAGTCAATATTTTGTGCTTATCAATGATACACGCTGACCACTCTGTCTGTGCCACGAAATTCTGGTTTATGTTTTTATTTCGACTTTTTGTGTGCTATATGACACCCGTGAGATCGATGTTTTACAAATAGTAACCTGTCATATTTTTATCAAGATAAAAATTGGTTGTTTCGGGAAGGAAATGGCGCAGTAATTGTCTCATCCACCGAGATTTGAGAATGGTGACAAAGGTACCATTGATAAGTAAATGTGTATACAGGGTGGATAGTTTTTAGAACGTCGGCACAAATACTTGCATGACGAGTGGGTGGTACTATTGATACACAGATTTTGCACCACCTAATTGACGCAGAATATTTGGAGTGGTGTCAAACGATTCGTCGCATTACGAAGCATATTGTTATTAGTCGAATCAAAGCGTAGCTCATCATGGCGATTCGTACCGACGACCTTTGTTGCCACAAACGTGACTTCTTGAATCTTCAAACGCCCATTACGGCAAAAATAATTGACGTGGGGCATTTCAAGTGGCGTCCAACGATCCGTATTCTTGCGCTGTATACATTGGCATCAAAAAAGTAGATATGCCGCCGCGGTGGCTCAGTGGATATGGTGCTCGGCTGCTGACCCGAAAGACGCGGGTTCGATCCCGGCCGCGGCGGCTGGAATTTCTTTGGAGGAGAAATTCTAGAGGCCCGTGTACTGTGCGATGTCAGTGCACGTTAAAGAACCCCAGGTGGTCGAAATTTCCGGAGCCCTCCACTACGGCGTCTCTCATAGCCTTAGTCGCTTTGGGACGTTAAACCCCATAAACCAAACCAAACCAAAAAAGTAGATATCCGGATGTAACGGAAAATTTGTACCCGATATAGGAAAGATGGCTAATGACGTGATGTTCGTTCCATATTGCTAGTGGTCAATACTCATACACTGCCTCAGCGTTTTGCTCTTTTTTCCAGACAATCTCCCCACCACCTTTGTAAGATCTGATGTTACCCGATTATTGTCAGCTGCTTTTCCGCTTTGCGTTGCTCCTTAGCCTTTTTACTTCCTATTTCTTTATTGGCGGTTTGGCGAACTGCTGCGCGCTGTTGCCTCTCTTATTAACGTCTCGATTAGATTTGGTACCCTACAAATTTGTGCAAAACACTTCTGCTACATTAGCTATCTTATCACAATTACTAATCACTATGCCCTCTTGGCCTTCAGTTCTGTAATCACATTTTGTACTTACGTCACAGCCATCCACACATATTTTGGCACTTTTTCCTCACTGGAAATTTGTTCATAACTCCTTCGGGCTCCATGAACCTCTCATTCTTTCTATTGAAATTTCATTGGATCTCATGTCTCTCGAGTGCAGGCTTTTTTGAATTTTTAACCTCTCATCCTTTCTATTTAAATTTCGTTGAATCTTTCATGTCTCTCGATTGCAGGCTTTCTTTGAATTTTTATTCTCTTGTTCGTTCTATTAAAATTTAATTGAATCTTTCATTCTCAGTCCAGTGCAGGCTTTCTTCGAATTTTGTTTCTATTTTTATTCGTTTGTCGCAGGCCTAAACATTCCGGATGGTATGCTAGGCTAAATGGCTCTTAAACTCGCTTAACGCAAACCAGGAACGTTATAAATAACGCTGTTTCGACGAGCTGCTCTTGATAATTGTCACATGAGTTGTAAACATCAGCAGCATGCCCATAAGAGAAAGTGTCTAAACTCCGTTTCATACATAGCTGTCAACGCTGTCAAAGGTACGAAAGTAGTCCGCTGCAAAAAACAGGCAAAATGTATCCTTCTGCCTCGCGTCGTGGCTGAGTGGTACGAAGCGCGCGCCTTTCTGTTCATTTTACAAAGGGCCTAGGTTCGACTCCCGGCTCGGGTGTTTTTTTTTATCATTTTTTTATTTTTCTTAAAAGATTCATTAGGTAGAAACTCGAAACTGTCAAACTCTAATACCTACTTTGAAAAACACAGCGCTGTTTACTTGTCTCGAAGGGAAAAGGCAGTGTAGTGTATTGGCGACGGACGTGATTGCGAAGTGCTTTTCTCGGGTACTGAACGACTTTTTAGCATGCGGCACACAATGAATCATTGTGTGGTGATAGAATTCAGTGTGGCGTCGATTATTCGGAGCAGCCTCGGCTAGCGGCAACCTTGTATTGATCGGTGTACTCGGCGGCTTTAAAGTGAGGAGCGTCTGACTCGGGTCTCCTCTTTGAGCTGTTGTCACAAGGAAAATTCTTTAAAGCCCTTCCGGTCGTAGTAATGTTTTGTATTAGATGTCGGATTCGGTGTGTTATGAGAGTGAGCTAGTGCGGCGAGATGGGGATTGTTGAAAGCTCTGTATTTTTAGGCCCTGAGCAGAGATTCCGCTGCACAGGCCATCGAACGCAACAAGTGGTGTCGTATATTAGCGCACTTGCCGCTGCAGGTGACATTGTTATTGTGAGAAGACGACGACGAGGTACCGTGGTTCATTAAGAGGGCGCACGAAGAAGTTGACGAAGCTCGCTGTTCGTTCTCCTCACGGTAGCTCGTCGTCGTCCTCTCGCGGTATCAATATAAACGAGTAAAAATCCGGGCTTCTTACACACCAGTGAGGTGTAAGCGCAGGCACTAGGTCGTTTTTGCGGTGATCTTATTCCAGTAGCGAGACCTTCCTTCTTGAACCTCGCAACTGTCCGAGGGCTCACCCCGGTCATCTCGCCCACAGTTTCGAGAACTTCGCGCACAGTCTTCTCCGGGAAGCGCTTCCTTACGCTAGAGTAAACGTTGACAATAACCTGCTTGGAGTCTTTCGAAAATTTCGGAGACTTCAGCTTGGAGAACAGGCGAGCAGGAGATGTTTTTGAAGCCGCAGTGGGTGAAGAAAACAAGTGAGTAGGCGATAGCGGTGCCATTTTCTCCATACTCGGAAACCGAAAGACGAACGCGGAAGACATCACCGGCCGGCCTAGCTGCGAAAACCTGATACAGGAGGAGCCGAAAAAAAACCAGAAAACTAAGGCACTCTGTTTTGAAGAGCATTAAAGAAAAAGCAATATTTTTGCAAAATAAAACACCATTATTATTATGCTGCAATATTAACGTAAAATAACTTTAGTTTTGAGTTCATTACTCTTGTCACTTTCGACGCGCTACATTACGATGCGGACGAGGAGCGCGAACAGGCGCCGTAGCCTTGGCTGCGTTGACAGCTATGTATGAAACGGAGTATAGAGAACACTGTTACGGGTACTTAGAAGGAACACACTGGAAGGAACACACTGGGATCGAACCCGCGTATTTTGGGCCAGCAACCGAGCGCCGTAACCACTGAGCCACCGCAGCGGGTCGTTGTTGTTCGTAATGCTTATAATTGGGGAGCCTGCGTTGGTTCTATAAAGCTTTCCTTGCCTTTGTGGTCACTACTGGGTTCCTGTATTGCAACCACGGCTGTGGCTGCTCACCGCCGCATTAAGTGAATAAAAATATAAATCTATATGACCTTTTAAGTCATCACGTGCCCAAACGCTTCTTTACTGCACTCAAGCGCTGCTCCTAAACTCAACACCGGCGTTCGAATTCCACCCTGCGGGACAAAGTGGCATATGATGTGCTGTTTCCATCAGCTCCGCACATATGGCGCAAAAGCGCCTTTAGAAGCTCACGGCGAATGAAGCAATTAGGAGCCGTTTATAGTCCTGATTAATTGTGCGAATTACGAATCCCCGCCTTTATTAAATGACAGCTCTACAAAGTACGTTTGACGAAGAAATAATTCGACAATCATGTAAACGCAATCTAAATTTATGCATTACGTTCGCTACTAAAACTCCCAGGATCTTCTTCCCCGGAAATAATTTTTTACTTGCAATTTTTTTGAATACTGCTAAACTCTGCAGAACTTAGCTCAGCTTCACTACACGGCGGTACTGCCAGCGCCTAAATCAATCGCTATGCAAGAACGACAACGGCAATTCACTTCGAGGCTAGGAACAGGCGCCGTAACTGTCTCATTTATTATTCTCCACCACAACCGCACCATGTGTGGAGAGAGCAGAAAGCGATCGAAAGAGAGAAGAAGCTAATATACTAGATGACACTGGAATAATTACGGACACCAAGGGGTCTTTAAAGTGCACTGACATCGTTCTGCATACTGGTCAACATACTGCATACTGGAAACAAGATAAAAGCCCAGTTTCTTAACATATTCAGTGGTCTCCAATCAAGTTCTGCCAAGTCGCTGCTTCCCAAGATGCGCTCATGGGCAGTTTCTTCAAAAGCGTGCAGCATAAATATAAGCTGAGGTATCACCCAATTACAAGTGCAATTGAAAACAAGAATCTTACAGAACCTTGCAAACAAGAATCTTGCGATTCTTCCAGAATCGCCGTATTCATTTCCGCCTGAGGTATGTTTTCAGCCATAGACGCTTGAAAAATAAAAGCAATTTGCCTTATAATTCAGACCAGACGAAAATAACTACCACACCCGACCATCATCCGGCTGTAGTACCTTAAAAGCTGGTTGTGATAAGCAGCTGCTTCTGCAGAAAATGTCATTGTATCTGCGCGTAACTGGTTCATGAACAAAAAACACCAAATATTTGCTTAGCCGCATCCATCCAAGTTGCCAGTTACTTCGATTGATATCGTATGCTGAGGTACATTGGCACTTTGTCAGCTATTTTTAGAGAATTTTTAGAGGAAGATATTTCTAGAACAAATCGGCGGGAGGCTTGCATTTGTGCAGCGTAATTCTTTTACAAGAAAAACTGACTTCTTCCATCACACTGCTTGTCCTCACTTTTGTTCTGCGTATCGGATGCGATTAGTTCTGCTTTGGGGTTCCTTCTTCGATGCTATCTCCTGCCAACTCAGCGGCTTCCCAGCATAAAATAACATCTGAATGATAGCATTCCTTATGCAGAAGATTCATACTTAACTTAAGGGAAAAATGTGTGTGCTTCGAATTCTAGCTTTTGTGATCAAATGCCACTAGGGCCCTCATTGAGTACAGCAGTAATTCTTAAGGACACAGCAAAAGAAAGCAGCGCACTATTCTTTATTATTTTGGAGTCATCCCATCACGAGTGTACATTTCGTATTTGTGCAATAACGCAGGACAACTGAATGCCCTGGTTGCTCTTGCGTCGTTATGCATCATCACCGCTACGCTCCGGGCTAGCGCACACCGCGATGTATGAAGGTACTGCCAATATCCGTTCGTTATTACCGTAGTGAACGAATTGCTAATTTGTGATCGTTCGAGATATCTGTATTTGTTGGCCGTACTAAGGAATACATCACGGAAGTGAACTGTCAAAAACACTTATGTATTTCATAAAGAGCACCTCTTTCCTTTCTCTTGTATCCATACTAAGAAAAGTAATGTGCCCGCTTTATACGGGTGCGTAACCAGAGTTTGTCTCAGGAGGCATCCCTCGGGTGGACAGTTTGGTAAAAAATTGACTGTGGTTTAGCTCTGGTTAAACCTAGTCGAGTAGCGATTCCTACAGACCCCCGGCTGCGCTTAGGTTTCGCTTATCCGGATACCAGAGATACCGGGCAGAGCACGGCCGCCATCCACACTGGGGCCTCAACTGTGGCCGCGGCGACGCGAGCTCTCCCCTTCTATACTCCCGGTTATCACAGCTGCGTAACGCAGGGTGTGACGTCATACAGAAGGCGCAGCGAGCACCCAACGGTAGAAGCGGTGGCCTCGACGAGCCGAGTTGCTGGAGAAACGAGAGCAGCGGTGTGACGTCACAGTGCGGCCACGGCTCAAAGTGCGGCGAAGGCGAAGAGGCGAAAACCTGGCAAATGTAGCGGTCGCTACAAAAGGCCCTTGTAAAATAGCGTATTATTGGGTAACTGCTTGAGACTGAACCATAAGAGAGGATTGAGATTTTTGTGCTAAATTCGTCTGCGAGTTGTGCGCATGTGAAACATGCGAGCATGTATTAAACGATATTGAAAGCACTGTTTACGTGGTAATTCGGTGCGAAATTTGTTCAGCTTTTTATTTTCTGTTCGAAAATATTGGACAGCTTTTAAGCCTCAAAGAGTGAGCAAAAACGTATAAGTGCGGAGCAATGTTTCCTCCGTCACAAAAGGATTTCAGAATTCTGCTGCCGTCATTGCAGCGATACCACTTCGGAACACTCATCCTAGCCTTGCAGAATTACAATCGTCGGACACGAGTTCGCAACGCGGTTTTTTTTTTCACGATTGGGCTTAGTCTACCGCTCTCAACACTGGATGGAAATTTTTGGGCGAAAACGTTTTCCACATCTTATCAATGTTTCGTAAACGTTCAGTTTCCAAGTCTGAAAGCACTCTTTAGTGAACAATACTCCTTTTATCCTCCAGATCCATCAACAGCTTTCGAAAATTCTTTCGCTCTGAAGGGGCAGAAACAGATGCCGTAGAGTTTAACGCCCGCAGGAAATTTTTTGATATGACACAAGGGACGCACTTGCGATTCAGCGCCAGCGGAACTAGATCCTTCATTTATGTGCTGACAATAACCTACGAACGAAAAGAAAACGCTGAATGCTGAGGAGCTCGCGTGGCGTTTTGCTTTGTTAAAATTCATATTCGAATAATGTTAAGCACCAAAATAAGGAAAATTACGTGCCGTCAGGTTATGTTCCAACAGCTAACGTTTGAAATTTCTTGCGGGGCTTTTCGAATGAGATATTTTCGATACAATCTCTAGTAGCGTAGCGAGACACCTACTGAGGCCTGGCAATAAGAGGCTTGATACTAATGGACAGGGAGCTCTCAGTAGCATGCGTACAAGCGTTGATTTTTGTGCGCGGGCAGCAATGTTAATAAAAGTGAGAACTTGATAGCGACCGGCTTGTGATGACACTTTTATCTAATAATTTCCAAAATTTGTAAAAGCGACTATAACGCATATAGACTGAGGTATTCTTTACCGTTGCCTGAAGAAAGACTATGGCTGATGGCTGTTTCTTTCAGTTCTCGCTTCTCGAGCCCCGAACCTCTACCTATAAAAGTAATTACGGAAACTCCGAAAGTACGTTTTAAAATTTTGCGGCAGCTCCGCTATTTCCAAACCTTAAAGGGCTTTTTTAAAACAGAGGAAATTTTAAGGTGATATCTTGCACGATCATTACCGCTGTGGCTTTTATTCACTGTCTTTGCACAAGAAATATGAAGCTGGCGGTTGTGGCGACGGATAAAGAGGAAGATATTACTCTCACATGAACCAACATCTGCTTATTTAGGCTATCCATGTATATATAAATATAGAAAAATAGCTTCACTTAAACATATCGCAATGGTCCCCTGTACTACTCTTTGTCTCTCACATACGCATGAACTGGTTCTCCCGGCTTATTGTATTCAAGCTGCTAAATAGAGGGGGTGTACTAGGCTAGTGACACCAGCTCAGCATGTTTCGACACCTGTGGCCTAGAATACAGTTTTTTTTCTCTTCTGCAAAGTCAGTGATTAAAATGTCGTGTTAAAAAAAAACAGCAGATTGAGAACTGCATAACAGGCTATCATTTGCCTGCATAGAGACAAAGCCCGTCGATGGTGTAACAGTTCCCGGCGCATATCTTTCTGACAATGCAAACGCAAAGGAGCGTCAGCGCAAACACTGCCGATATGAACGATTATTATTCTCCGAGAACGTTTCTTCTGGCACTGCGGGATCACATGTAGCAAGTAATAGTCTTCGTATTCCTTTGGTTTTCGTTTCATGGTGATAAAAGCATCTACGTATATCCTACCTTGTGGTCATTATTTATAACTGCTTTTTCAACACAGTACGCAACTTATGATTTGATACTTTTTTCCAAGGCAATGTTCATTGTATTGCGAAAATGTTCATTTCTAATTATTCAACTGTTGTGGAAGAAAATCAATGCATACCACACCACCCGACTACAAAGAGCATTGAGTTCTTCCGCACGATCAGAAGGCTCAATGTTCCCGTTTTTTTTATTTAGCTGGGGCGCGCTGTATCGCTACTTTCATTTTTAAAGATTTTTGTTTCAAAGATATAGAAAATTTGTAGAGAATATCGGCTGTGATTCCTGCAAGACTGGCATGCAGTAATCAAAAGGAGACTTACCAGATATCAGTTGGAATGACTCCACAAGATGCGCATAAAACGCATCACTTGTGCCATGGTTATCATTATGTGGAACATATTTTCAAAAATCTCGTCCTACCTAAGGTCGCTTGTTACCGGAATTAAGAATCTCATATGTGAGTTCAAACGCAGTCTGGAACAATGGTCCACGCTACGTAGTAGATGTCAGTAGAGCTAAGTCCGCTGATTCAATCGAAAATATCTCGATAATTTCTCGATAATCTCGAGATAATAATATCTCGAAAATAGGTCGCCAAAGTGGAAGCGATTTAACACGAAATTGGTGAATGTCCGCCTATCACCATCACACGATGGCGCTACAGAATTTCGAGATTTCTGTAGAAAATCACAATTACCATCGACTGCAATCTGTAACACGACACTTGCCTCGACAGATATTTGTCCCAAGACAGGACCCACGACAGGTATCTGTCGCAAGACAGATACCTTCACCGGCTGTAGTGTCGCGCGACTGAACCCGCGACAGGCAACTCTGTCGAGGCACGCAGGCCATGTCGCGCGGCACGACTCTCTCTCCCGCACGACAGCACCTGCGACAGAAACCTGTCGCGCGACAAATCCTGCGACAGGCACCTTCTGCGCACTACAAAATACAGAAATGATTACTGTCGTGCGACAGAATCCACTACAAACACCTTTGTCGCGCGAAAGAGCCTACGACACGAGTCCCTGTCGCACGACACAATGCACTACAAGATAGCTTGTCGCGCGACAAAAAATTTTGTCGCGCGACAGATACGCGACAGAAAATTCTGTGGCGCGTTTTGATCGGGTTGGATACGTCTATTTGTCTTAGGGAAGCAAAGTGACATTCCTGAGGATATCATGGCTAGGATTTTCTGATCCCGCCTCTTTATGCATAGAAGATCTTCGTGTTCTGTGTATATTTGTGTGCATACGCAAGCAGCACCAGGCCACTATTGCAAATGGATGGTTTCATTGTTCCTCTGTAGGACCAGCCTTTGTCGATATGCTTCCAATATTGGGCCGAATTGTGCTGTTTCGGTATGTGTATATACTATTCTGTGATGGCCACACCATGACCTGAACTCCGAAGGGTGTGCGGCTTGACGCCAAGCAAACACTCTAATCATACAGCCAGATAAACGTTCAAAGGACAAGACCGCAATTTCTACGTACCGTTCTTCATCTTCACTTCGTGAACCAGAAAGACACTGGTACCGCATCGCCGAATATGCAACCACCATATAAGTCGAGAGTCGTCATGTACGAAGCATGACATTCGCCACAGTTTTCGAAGCGCTGCGCCCAATGTCCGGAGCCACTGGCATTATGCAACTAGTCGTCTCCGAAAGCGGTTCTCAATTCATCCCTGCTGGGACGATGGAGCTCGCAAAGAAAAAGGGAATTAATCGTTGTGCAGGACGACGCAGAAAACGCTTAAGATGGATATTAACATCTACGAATTCGCCACTTTAGGATCTACCGGCATTAAACATAAAATATATGTCTCTGCAGAATGACTCAGTTCTGCTATGTGACTTGTTTGTTTTCATGGGATTGTTCAGTGTGTGGGAGGACGCTATGCTGAATCGATGTCCTGAACTACAGCCATCGACGCAATTTAATGCTCCGAAAGAGGTTCGCTTCGTACCGATAACGTAAGACGCGCAGGAAGAGTCCTCCGATTACTTGTCCATCGCTGATGACAGCGCACCCCGAGCAGAATTTTTATTTGCGCACTTGTTGTGCAAGAAAGCGAGAGGGACGGCACTGGGTACTGTATTTCCTGCCTCATTGTATTCGGACGAATAACTGCGAAATGTTTCTCATACGTATGGCTTCTGTTAGACAGCTTCGATATATCCTGTACTGAATGTGCAAAGAAGAGGCTAAAACTCTTCGTGCTTTCAAATGGCTCCGCTCCTCAGCAACTTACTGCGGATGCAGATAAAACACAGGCTGCGCCAACAGTCAGAGAACGACGGCTTAATGTATGCATTGGAGCCTGCGGAAAGATAAAATCTAAAAATGAAAGAGCAAGGCTTAGCGAGACATAAGCCAAACACAAAAACTACTAAGAGGACAATATATATATATATATATATCAGGCGACCAATCTAAATTAACATAAGGTATTTGCAAATGTCGAGTCTTCTCAGGGTTTGAAACACAACAAATACTCCTAGTATTCCAATAGTCTATTGTGCCCTGTTTTCGTTTTATTCCATAAAGTTGAATATGTACTGAAGACTAAGCGCGTAAATTATTAAATATTGTTTTTCTGAACAAAAAGCCCGGACAACCATTGCATGCGTGAGTGAGAGACACAGGGGAGCATTTAAAAATACTTACTAGAAGCTATTTTGCTGTAGTTCTACTCACATAGACACTTTAGCTAAACAGATATCGGTTGATGTAAGAGTAATCTCTCCCTTCTTACCCGTCGCTACATCCGTTAGCTTATAATTCTTATATAAACGGCGAATAAATGCAACAGCGATAATGACAGTGCCTGATATGACCTTACAATCTGCACTCTGTTTCGAGAACAACCCTTTAAGCTTTAGAAACTCCGGAAGTGCGACAAAAATTAATAATATTTTTTCGGAGTTTCCCTAACAAGTGTTATAGAAGCAGGCTCGGTGGTCAAGAAGGGAAGACTGGGAGGTACAGCCGTCGGCGGTAGTCTTTCTTTAAGCAGCGGTCAAGAATACCTCAAGCTATATGGGTTTCATTGAAGTTTAGTGATTTTGGAAGTTACTTGATTAAAGAGTCGTCAAGAGCCGGTAGCTGTCAAATCCTCACTTTTATTAACACAGAGACAAAGTAAAGAAAAACGGACACGTGCACGCACGCTACAGAGGGCTCCTTGTCCATCAAAAGTGAAAACTATCATAGCCAGGCCTTTCGTGTCTTTCTAGGCCGCTTGAGAGTGTACCGAACATATCTTGTACCAAAAGCCACATAAAAGATTTTAAATGTAATTCGTTGGAACATAACCTGACGGGATGGAAATCGTTTCTTATAATTTTTGCATGAATTATTATCTCAATCAGCAGTTTAGCAAAGCAGAACGACATGCGAGGTCCTCAGCATTCAGCGTTTTCTTTTCTTTCATAGGTTATTGCCAATACGTAAATGAAGGGTCTAGTTCCACTGGTGCTGAATCGCAAGTGTCTTTCTTGTGTCCTATCATGAAATCTCCTACAGGCGTTCAACTCTACGGCATCTGTTTCTCGCCCTTCTGAGTAAAAGAATTTTCGAAAGCTGTTGGTGGGTTAAGAATAAAAAATTATCTGCTAAAAAGTGTTTTCAGAGTTAGAACGTTGAGAAAACACTGATAAGATGTCGAAAGTGCTCTCTTCAAGAAATTTCCGTCCAGTGTTGAGGGCAGTAAACTAGGCACAATTGTAGGAAAAAAAAACGCGTTGCGAACTCTTCCAAACGATTTTAACTTTGCTAGGCTAGGATATGTATTCCGATATGATAACGCTGCAATGACGGCAGTAGCATTCTGAAATCTTCTCGTGACGCAGTAAACATTGCTGCACTCCTAAAGGTCGACTCAGTGTTGTAATACTTAAAAACAATCCAATAGTGGCGAACAGAAAAGAAGAAGCAAAAACATTTTACAACGCATCGCATCGTAAATAGTGCTTCGAATGTCGTTTAAACCATCCTCACATGCCTGACTTATGCCACGCACATACACTTTGATCGCGAAAATCTCCAGACTCTCTTTGGTTGTCTCACATGCAACCATCAAGTAATACGCTGTTTGCCTGCCATGTTTTCACCATACTGAACATCACAGGAATATCTCCCGAGACTCAAACTGCAGTCAAACACTACGACTTAGTTTCTTGATGGGCACTATTCGTAGGCAGCGAAAGTACAAAACGTGCAACTAAAACAACCAAAGCCTCACATATAAAGAGCGCATTACTTTCTTTAGTATGGCTAACAAGTAAATATTTCTCGAACGCTCATAATGTTGCATCTCAATCTCCGCAGTTATAACGCAGGGAAACTCGCAGTACGTTTTTGCATAGGTGTGTGTGCAATTCCTAAGCGTAACGGTGGTGTGGCAAAGCGACGCAAGAGTAAGCACGGCATCGAGGGAAACCATGGGGAGAGGCGAAAGGCCCCAGTATGTAGTGACATGTCAGTGAAACCTGAAGACTCCTAGCTATTTGTAATTATTCCTCTGCCGTCCACTACAGCTCCCTGTTCTAACTTTGGATCGCGTTGTCTTCTCTCCCCTTATGCCTCGGTTGTGGTGTAGTAGAACAAATTAGATAGTTACTGCGACTACTCCTGTCCTCAAAACTAAGTTTCATTATCGTGTTTACACAGGAACAGTTTTAGGCGCTGGCAGTTTAGCAAAGTAGTTATTCCAAGGGGATAAAACAACGGTTGCCTATTTAAACTGCGAGAAGAACCACATTTCACGATATTTAAATAATAGGAGCAATATTGATCTGCCAGATGAAGAGCATAATGCCGCAAATCTTTGCAGTGTTTATTCAATCTTCCAAGCTACCGGCACGCCGCTTTATCGCTTTGTGTGTGATGAAAGACGCAACGAGATTTATCTCGATTGATTGCATCCAGGCAGAGCTGGTTCTACGTTGTTCCAGAATGTTCTAGTAACTTTGCACGCTTTATCTAGAAAGTTTGCTACCGGCCTTAAATTTAGCATGGCTGAGAGCGGCGGGGATTCTTTTTGATGACCGCCGACGACCGCCTGTTGCTACGCAGTTCTTTGCGGGCGCAACTCAGCCCAAATCAAGAGTTTCGTTTAGAAATCATTCTCACAGTTTTCCTGCTCGCCGGACTGCAGTCACCACTACGTGACATATGGTGGAGATGCTAACGGATCTCCCGGTCGCCCTCACCCCCTGGAACATGCCAATGCAGCCCGAGCTACCTCGAAGATCATAAGAAAGCCGCAGAAACCTTCCCAAACCAAGACGAAGTGCGAAGCAACCGTCGTCTCTAAAGGTGTCCGCCTGAATACGGACTAATGCCGGAACATACGCGAGCCAAGAAGGGCTCCTGACTTCCGACATCAACCATGGCTACGACACTAGCCCTCATTATTTTGAAGCAGCCCCAACTGCCGCCCACGTTCAACGGTTCACCGTTGAGGATCCAGAAGAATGTCTTGAACAGCTTAAATGTGTCGCCGTCTTCAGCACTTGGGATGAGCAGACTAAAGTAAACCAAGTTTTCACCGCCCTGGAAGGACCAAGAAAAATTTGGCCCGAAAACCGCGAAGTTTCTCTGGCGACGTGAAGATCATTCATGCGGGTGTTTCTGAAGGCATTGGAAAACATCATCAGAAAAGAAAGAGCTCAGCTTTTTCCACAATCACGCATCCAGCACCTGAACGAGACAGTGACCCCGTACGTAGAAGACATGAAGCGCCCTTTTCGACCTATCGATCCTGACATGACGGAGGAGAAGAAGGTGGAGCTTTCGATGCGCGGTGCTAAAGAGGCACTTTTCGGCGGTCTGATCCGGAATCCACCGAAGACTGTAGCTGAATTCACCGCGGAGCAGCCGCCATTAATAAAAACTTGGAAGCACGAGTCCGTCATTTCTCTCAACAGCTCCAAGTGACCTTGACTGCCCTCACGGATCGCACAGCATTTGGAGGACACGTGCCGGATCTCATCTGCGGAAGAGTACAGTAAGAGCTGCGTCGCCTGTTACCATCTCCCAACAAGCCTCTAGTAGCGACCCTTGAGGAAATCGTCCGCGAAGAAGAGCAGCATGCGCTTGGATCCCCGTCATCGACGCATCTAGCTGAAGACCCAGCCCTGACCTACGCCGCTGCAGTGCGCAGTCCTCAGCCCCAGCGACACACTCCCTTTTTCGCCGTGAACCAGCTGTTCCCGAATGCCAACGCCCTGCGCCCGTCCACCCAGCCTTTGAACGACATCCAAGCCCTAGGAAATGCGACGACTGAAAGACTTCACACAACCACCCGCTGTGCTTCTATTGCGTTGAAGCCGGCCATAGACTTCGTCGCTGCCCGTACAGCCGTATCGATCTTCGTGGTTCTGCAGTTGACGCACCGCGACCACGCTTCGGCCAACGTGTGCAAGAAATCGACGAGCCACTGTGTCGAGAGGAGTATGGGCCGAACCGCTTTTCGACCTCACCATCGCCATCAGCCTCGCGTTTCGCATCGCCTCACCGTAACTACGGAGCCGCGGTAGGAGGGAGGTCTCCCAGCCCCCGTAGGAGAAACTAAATACAGCAACCTCTGGGGGTTAGGTTGCTCACGAGTGAAACGCTGAAGATCCTCGAACGACCATACCGCATGAATACGCCGTCCCCGACACGCCGACGCCGTATACGATGACAACCTCGACCACGACGCGAACCGTCTTCAAAACGACGCCGCCACCAAGAAAACCTTCGACAACACGCCCTACCTACGATTTAAATACACGACGAAGCCGTGATCCCGCGCCGAGGACGACGTGCAAAGCATGAGTCCGGACGTCCGATTTGGAAGTGGTTATCGATGGCCGGGAAGTTACCGCTGTGGTCGACCCAGGAGCCGATTACTCGGTGATTAATGAAACATTCGCTGCGCAGCTGAAGAAAGTGACGACCGCTAAGGACGGCCCAGAAATTCGCACCACAGGAGGCCACCTCTTTACGCCTTTGGGACGATGCACAGCGCGAGTGACTGTCAAGGGACATAGCCTACCTATCCTGCGCCCTTCGTTGTGCTACGCCAATGTTGCCGCGAAGTGATCTTGGGCATGCATTTCGTTAATGGGCATCAGGTGATCATCTAGCTGCGATCCAAGTTGATCACGCTTTCTACGGACGAGGCCATCTCTTCAATTGACTACTACAGAGCAGCATTTTTTTTCTTTATTGCCTGGCTTTTGCAAAGAAAATTGGACAGAAGAAACAATCAACAAAACACAATAAACGTTATGTACATACGACTCGTGGTCAGCCAGCGTGAATCTGGCTTCGTCTAATTAAAATTCAGGCAAGGTACAGAGCGGCTCTAGTTTTGAGAGCCACTCCGGAGGGTCCGCAGCGGCCTTCTGAATGGCCAGAAACATGTCCATGTTGCCCTGAGTTTCCTGAATGAACAAGTGAGCGCCTCATCCCGATCAAGCGTTATATTCACCGTAGGTGCCACGGATGCCAAGAACACGGAAGCGAGGGGAACACGGAGTTGCTTCTAGTGCGAGCAATCCGCATCGCAGAAGCCACCGTTCATTTCCGCAATAAGACAAGCTGAAGTGCTGCTGACGAACTTAAGCGAAGGATACCGGCAGATTAGCAAATGAACGGCGATTGCTTTCTTCGACGAACAATCCTAAATTTGCAACACCTTCGCCCTCTCACACCTATCCGCAGAAAATTAGCCTCACCAAGAGAGCGGAGATATCCCACCGAGACCTGGATATTTATTCAAAGCATGGAACACTGTTACTAAAAAATCACCGCTGAAATTTATTGGATTGAAAGTACCCTTTAGATTGTTTTCGATATTTGTAGCACAAAGGAAACCAGTACGGAAACGAGTAGACTACAGGAGGAATGTTGAATTTATATGCAATTTAAATGATCTGGTTTTCTGCTGAGCTTACCGCTACAAAAATATTTAAGAAATTTTAATGCATAGGCAGAAATTCTGCCTTGATTTTCTTTATTCACAGCATGATAGTAAGTTCACATTAAATTAATCAATAAACTTTCCCCTTTGTGCACTCAATGTTCCACACACCAGCATATGCACTGCCCCCATATCTGGTGAACATTGTCTACTACGTAATTGCTTTTTTTCGCCTTCTATATTCGACTACAACAAAACTGCATCCATCTCATAGTTTTAGTAGCACTGAATAATACTTTTCACTCTTCTGTTTTGTTATTCAATTTTGTAATCTCATTTTGCGCATTTACATGTTGTGCCGGTCACACATGGACTGCGATGTGGTCTGTAGTGTGGTGTCGAACATAAATAAATGTCTCCTTCACCTAGGCCAAAGAAGCCTCTCATAGAGGGGTTTAGACAAAGCGGTGCAGCTTTGGTGGTCCGTTTGGCGATGAAGGTCAGGTATAAAATGCACTTTAGCTGAAAAGAATTTGCAAAGTATCGATATTCAGCAAAACGCTGAAAGATTTATACAGAACGACTGCTCGTACGATGCTTCTGATGACTGCTGCAATCTGGAGTCCAAGTTTAACATCAATAAATATGTTATTGTTGGCACAGATTTCAATTTCGACAAATGACGGAAGACTTTATGCAGCTTCATTCTGCCTACCGAACAGCCACCAGCTACCGTAATTATTCCTGAATTTATTTCGTGATACACCATCCGTTCTAAATTATGACGGAACATTTCTTTGCAAACATTCCAACATTTACAGAAAAACATTTTTGAAGTTGCCCGTTCTGATTTGTAGCATCAACTAAACCTAATCACTGTGGTGATTAGGTTTAGTTGATGCTACAAGTTTCCGCACCGAAGAAACTTGCCCACCTTTGCTCACGCATTTCGTGCACGGAAAAGAAGAGTGGCTGCAGGAAGAAGCACTCAAAGAAGTATGTCGACTGCTGTTCCGGTGTCGTTTACGAGATACCTTTGACCTGCGGTAGGGCTTACATAGGCCAGACTGGGCGGCGTGTCAATGACCGGGCGGGGGAACATTTGTGGGCATTAAGGGGTGGAGGGACACATTTGGCTGACCATTGTGCGAACTGCAGAGCATGCGAGCCGCGGCTGAAGGAGATAAAGATTCTTGGCAGGAGCGGTGATAAGACGGCACGTGAATTATTAGAAGCATTTCACATCAGGAAGAGGGGGCATGACTGTGTGAGTGACACATCAGATAATCTTTTGCAGGCAGAATACAGATACCTTGAGCACGCATTGTGATATGACGATCTGTTTCTTTACTGCGCATGTCTCGTTTTATGTATATATTTTCGCTCTCTTACCTGCGAATAAATCCGATGAAGTTAGCGCCTGCCCTGTGTGTATCTCCTCTTGTGTGCGTTTTTCGTGTGCGCTTAAATTTCATTTCATTTATAGCTATGCACCATCTAGCCCAAACAGAAGTTTTGTTAAATTAACGCCTAGAGTGCCTGAATTTGAATTATTTCTTTTGGGGACTGAGGCGCTTCTTGAAAAATGGAAATTTTTCGCTGAAATGGTTAATTATTTTTTTCGAACACCCTAGGCTAACCCCATGAGGGCGGAGACCCTTTTTAATGATGTGGTGTAATGGTTTCTATCGCGTGCCTTCTCATGAATGCCTCCTTAACTCAAGAGGAACGTTCTAAATTGACAGGCGATGGTGGTCATATAAAGTTGCCGACGGTTGTCGTTTTAGACGCAAAGCAGAATACCGAAATGTATTTGTGGATTTTGCAATAAAGTACGTTTGCTATATGTTAGAAGCGAGGAAAAAGCGTTTCAGATCACATTTAACCTTTATAACAGTGAGCAGAAGTCTTCATAATTTCTGCCCCTTGTTTACGCACTTTCTATTGAGCAATGCTTGCGAAAAACAGCCTTAATGAGAGCCAGAAGCTTGGCGCGATCTATAGCGCCTAGCACAAAAGATGAAAAATCTGTCTCCGCCTTAGAGGGTCATCATCTGTAATTTTTTTTATTCTTTTCTTATAAGTATGGTCGTACTGACAATACTCCTGTAGGAGATGGATTGATGCATTCACTCACTACCCGGAGATTCAAAACACACCCAAGATAGCAACCGGTGTTGCATTGGTTCCTGCAGAATGTTCAGTGAGGTTAAGTATATATTCATGACGCAGAACACCTGAGTGGAGAACGCGATTCCTTCGTGGATATGACAAATTCCTGTACTCCGTTGCTGTGGGCTGTGGTTCGAAATATTTTAATAGACAGGGTCACTAAACTTCGTCAAACTGCGTGACGTTGAACAGTTTCACTTCCATAGAAGGCCGCAGAACTATTAAACAGTCTTTCATGCCTCTTTTATGTCTCCCTTCGCTGCCGCTGTAACGTATACTCTGAAAGTGGAATCATTTTTACTAGACTAATTTTTATTACAGTAATTTTTAAAGTAGTTTTGTACCTTATATGTTTATAAATTATAAGAATGTACAGGATGTTTTGTCTAAGACGCCAATTTTGTAAAATAGCTGTTTTTTAGTTACAAGCGCGCTTTAGCACACCAGAACACAATGAAGATGTGCTAACTAACAGGCTGGTTAATTTATATTACGTAATTAATCTTATAACTTTGACTCTTAGGCTCTTTAAATTGAAAGGCATGTAGTGCACTGAACGTAATATCCATCAAAGTTTTTAAAATTTCGAAACAACGTTTAAACTCTGAACGGTACACTAGAAAACAATGACATCGCACCAAATATATACATGAGCTTTCGAGAAGCTTAAAACCAAAGCAACATCCCTAGTGCACGTAACTCTTCGAACTAGCCAAATTGCGTTGGGCCACAGTGCCTTGGGTAGCCGTGTTATCAAAATTCTGGTAAGTGATATGGAAGCTGTGGGCTACACGTCCCTCAATAAATAAGAATCATAACAGTAACTTTTAAAGGGTAACCTTTCAATATTAGTTAACATGCCCACTACTTAGCACGTTTTAACTGTATTAATAATAATACTGTAAGCACAACATGCGACCTTCGTCTTCATCTGTACATATCCATCATCATCGCTCAAAGCACAACATGCGACCTTCGTCTTCATCTGTACATATCCATCATCATCGCTCAAAGCACAACATGCGACCTTCGTCTTCATCTGTACATATCCATCATCATCGATCATCTTCTTTTTCGAAGGGTTGGTCGCCATACTTGCGGGTGCCATTAAAGCTCGCTCCATCCTGCGCTCTGTCTCCTGTGTCACAAGTGGTGGAGTGTGCTCTCGATCCCTGCGTCCTCTCCGCCGCCAGACTGCAGCTACGTTCCGGTCGCCACCTGCTCGTACCATCCGCACCGATGGATACCGTCAGCGACAACACCACTCGTACTCCCGATGGGCCCCCCGTTCTTCTTCCTCTCGATTCGAACCGTCTGGAGCCAGCAATGATGAGCCAACCCGGTTCTTCCCAATCTTCTGGACACCCCACTTGGACCATCACCACACTCCAGCGCGAGCCTCCCATTTTTGCTGGTCTTCGTGGGGACGATGTCGAGGACTGGCTCGACCAATATAACCAGGTCAGTGCCTATAATCGTTGGGACTCAGCGATGAAACTTGTAAACGTGTCGTTCTACCTCACTGCCGTGGCCAAGACTTGGTTCGTCAACCACAAAGATGCCATCCCGGACTGGGCTCAATTCTCGGCACAGATACGACAAATCTTTGGCACATCTGGTGCAAGCCCCGCTGTCTACAAAAAAAAGCTAGATACGCGCGTTCAGCTACCCGGTGAGTCCTACACATCCTACATTGAAGACGTGCTTGCCCTGTGTCGACGTGTCAACAGCGCTATGTCAGAGAACGATCGGGTACGTCATCTTCTGAAAGGGCTTGGGTCATTTGCCTTCAACACGCTTGCTGCTCAGAATCCAACGTCAGTCCAAGACATCCGAACAACTTGCCATCGTCTTGACGACCTTCAGTCGCTTCGATTAAAAGACACCTGGGACACCCCACTTTCACCTGACGTGGACTTACGCTCCCTCATTCGCTCCATTATCCGGGAGGAACTGCACGGCTCCACCTTACCGCCAGTTGATTCCCACCCGCCTCCAGCCCCGTCGTCCTCGCCTTTGCGTGATCTCATCAAAGACGAGCTCGCTTCGGTCACTCGCCCCTTGGCTGCGGAACCACCTGTACCGCGTTTTGTGCCTACCTATGCCCAGGTTGCTGCGACGCCTCCTGCTGCTGTTTACCCGTCGCATCCACAGCCCGTCCAGCAAACTCCGGTCTCTATGTCCCCGAGCCCCGCTATGTGTCCTGTTTGGAGTCCGCCTGCACGTCGGCCGGTATGTCACTACTGCGGAATTCGCGGGCATGTTGCCCGTGTGTGCCGTCGGCGTCAACGCGACGAGCGCGAGTGGTACCCAGACTTTCGCAGCGGAGCTACGTACTCGTCACCTGCTTACCGTCCGGCGTTTGCCTCCAGTCCTCCTCGTCGCCCATCGTACGGGGACTTCTCCCAAGACGCTCCGCACTCGTCGTACGCTTACCGCCCACCGTTTGCTGACCCTACCAATTATCGTCCCTCCTATTCCTCTACCTCTCCGGACCGCTCCTCGACCGACAGGCCGTCGCGCCGCCGCTCCCCATCGCCTTTCCGCCGCTCGTCGTCGCCTCTACGTCCACCATCCTCCCAGACAACTGGCCACACGGAAAACTAAATTGTGCAGTTTCCGGAGGTAAAACTGCACCGCACGCCGCCCTCTCAATTCCTCCTGCACAGCCATCGAACATGTTAACTGTTGACATTGAAGGCACTGTAGTAGAAGCATTGATCGATACGGGCGCCGCCATTTCTGTAATTAGTTCTGATTTATGTTCTCGTCTTCGCAAGGTGCGCACCCCTTACAGTGGTCCTTCTCTCCGTGCTGCCAATGATGAATCAATGCGTCCTTCCGGATTGTGTACGGCACGAGTCACTATCGACGGCATCCTGCACTACATAGTATTTGCTGTGCTTCCCTCCTGTGCTTATCCCCTCATCCTCGGCTGGGACTTCCTCCACTCTGCGCAAGCTGTAATTACCTGCTGTCCCCCTACTCTACAGGCTTCTGGATCCGACCTTTCAGCCGTTTCTGTCCTGCCTTCTCATCATCTGGTTACCACCGCTGATCATGTACTTTACCCCGGCTGCGAAGATGTCCTCTCTGTTGCTTCTGCCCACGTCAACGCTGGGGACGTTTTCGTCACACCAAGCCCCCGTCTTCTCTCAAGGGGCATCTTTCTCGTCGCGTCCCTGCTCCGCTTCACCAATGGGTCTTCACTACTGACTGCCTTCAACACTACGCCGGAACCCATTCTTCTGCGTCAAGGCACAGCCATCGCTTCTGTGGATACCACTCAACCTGTGGCCGTTCTTTCCTCTGCCCCATCAAGCTTCGCTCTTTCGACCCCTGCCTCTGCCTCTGCATCTATTTCAGCTGCTATCAGCCCCGGTCTCACCCCGACTCAAAAAGATGAATTGCTTGCCGTCTTGACCAAGCATGCCGCTTCCTTCGATACCCAGGCAACAACCTTGAGCCAAACCACCGCAGCTAAGCATCGCATCTACACAGATGGTTCGGGCATCATTCGCCGTCGCCCGTATCGTGTGTCTTCTAGTGAGCGCAAGGTTATTCAAGATAACGTAGCCGACATGCTCAAGCGCCACATCATACGCCCTTCTTCGAGTCCTTGGTCTTCGCCTGTTGTGCTCGTTCAAAAGAAGGATGGCTCAGTACGCTTTTGTGTTGACTATCGCGCCCTTAACAAGATCACTAGAAAAGATGTTTATCCGCTGCCTCGGATTGATGACGCCCTCGACTGTCTCCAAGGTGCACAATTTTTCTCTAGTCTCGACCTAAGATCCGGATACTGGCAAATACCATTGCATGAGGCCGACAAGGAAAAAACTGCTTTCGCCACTCCCGACGGATTATACGAATTCAACGTTATGCCGTTCGGCCTATGCAATGCTCCGGCCACGTTCGAGCGCATGATCGACACCGTTCTCCAAGGCCTGAAGTGGAAAACGTGCCTATGCTACCTCGACGACATAGTCATTTTTTCTTCGACTTTTTCTGAACACCTTATTCGTCTCGATGAAGTATTAAGCGCACTTTCTGAGGCCGGCCTACAGTTAAACACCAAGAAATGTTGCTTTGCTTCCACTTCTATCAAGGTACTCGGTCACGTCGTTAGCCAGAAGGGTGTAAAGCCTGATCCCGACAAAGTGGCTGCAGTTTTGCATTTCCCTCGCCCATCGCGCGTCAAAGACCTCCGCAGTTTTCTGGGGCTAGCGTCATACTTCCGGCGCTTCATACGCAACTTTGCCTCTATTGCGGCCCCTTTGCATAAGCTCCTCTGCGCTGACCAGCCGTTTGTTTGGTCTGAGGCCTGTGAGGTCGCTTTTACTACCTTAAAGAAGGCTCTCACATCTGATCCGATACTGGCACATTTCGACGACAATGCTCCAACGATTTTACACACGGACGCCAGTGGACACGGCATTGGTGCAGTTCTTCTGCAGCGGCAGCACTCTTCGTGCGAGCAAGTCATCGCCTACGCCAGTCGTACACTGACTGCAGCGGAGCAGAACTACACGATAACTGAGCAAGAGTGCCTCGCTGTTGTCTGGGCCATTCAGAAATTTCGCCCTTATTTGTACGGCCGCCAGTTCACAGTTGTCACTGACCATCATGCCCTGTGCTGGTTGTCCTCGCAGAAAAACTTGTCCGGCCGCCTCGGCCGCTGGATTCTCCGTCTCCAGGAATATGACTTTACCGTCACCTATAAATCGGGCAAGAAACACCAGGACGCCGATGCGCTATCTCGTTGTCCCCTCGCCCAAACCCAACCTCCGCATCCGCAACCCGTGTCCTCCGCATCCTCAAACTGCCAAACTACCCCTTCGACGGCTATTTCAACCTTGACCGCCGCACCCATTGACTTGATGCCAGCTCCCAGTCTTGGTGATCTCGCCTCAGCGCAGCGGGCCGACCCTTACTGCCGGACCCTTATCGACCGTCTGAGCGGTGCTACTCGGCCACCGAATGCCCGCCTACGTCGCCAACTTAACTCTTTCAAGCTAGTCGACAACATCCTTCTTTGGCACAATTACAGCCCCTTCGGTGACTCATGGGTGCCTGTCGTACCCCGTTCTCTTCGCCGAGAAGTTTTGCAGGCCTTTCATGATGACCCCCCGGCTGGCCACTTAGGCTTTCAGAAAACTTATGACCGCATCAAGCGCCGTTTCTTTTGGCCTGGCCTCTCAACCGCTGTTGGAAAATATATTGCGTCTTGCATCTCTTGCCAACGTCGTAAACGGAGCACGTCTGCCCCTGCGGGCCTTCTACAGCCTCTCCCCTGTCCTTTCTCCCCTTTTGAAGTCGTTGGGATTGACCTCTACGGTCCCTTACCATTAACACCAACGGGCAACCGTTGGATCGTCACTGCCATCGACCACTTAACTAGATACGCTGAAACGGCCCCTGTTCCTTCCGGCTCTGCTTCAGAGATCGCCCACTTCTTCCTGAACGCCATCCTTTTGCGCCATGGAGCTCCTCGTGTCCTTATTAGTGACCGCGGCAAGTCCTTCCTCTCCAGCATCCTTGCCGAAGTTCTTCACGCCTCCAGAACCGTGCACAAAACCTCTTCAGCTTATCACCCTCAGACCAATGGGCTCACAGAGCGCTTTCATCGCACGCTGTCCGATATGCTAGCCACCTACATCCAGCCCGACCACACCAACTGGGACACCATGCTTCCCTTCGTTACCTTTGCATACAATAGTGCCGTGCAAAGAACCACCAACTTCTCCCCATTCTTCCTTGTGTATGGACGTCAACCTACCTTCACCCTCGAAGCGTCTTTCTTCTCCGCCCCCTCAACCTCTTCCAGACTCTCTCACGAACAGTTTACTTCTCGTCTTACCTACTGCCGTGCCATTGCCCGCCTGAATACCGACGCCTCCCAAGCCTCCCGGAAAAACACCTATGATCTCTCCCACCGTGCCATATCTTTTCACCCTGGTGATGAGGTACTGCTGTGGACACCAGTGCGTACCCCGGGATTGTGTGAAAAATTTTTGAGCCGTTATATTGGTCCGTATACTGTACTCGAACAAACGTCCCCGGTGAACTATCGCGTTGCCCCTGTTCATCCTGTTCATGATCGTCGTTGCCGAGGTGCCGAGATTGTTCATGTTTCCCGCCTCAAACCCTTTGCCCGTCGCCCTACTGTGCTCTAATCTGCGCCCGGGCCGGTCGCTTTCGTACGCGAGGGGAGAAAGTGTAAGCACAACATGCGACCTTCGTCTTCATCTGTACATATCCATCATCATCGCTCAAAGCACAACATGCGACCTTCGTCTTCATCTGTACATATCCATCATCATCGCTCAAAGCACAACATGCGACCTTCGTCTTCATCTGTACATATCCATCATCATCGATCATCTTCTTTTTCGAAGGGTTGGTCGCCATACTTGCGGGTGCCATTAAAGCTCGCTCCATCCTGCGCTCTGTCTCCTGTGTCACAATACTACTAATAAACTTTATTCATCAATGTTTACAATCCCGTACAGGCGCACCAAAGCCACAAGAGGGCTTGGAGGGTGTCGCCCGGCAGCTGCGACAATCCAAGTACACAATATATACTATGGAGAACGAAACACACAAAAAAATAATATATACCTATGTACACGTGCACTGAACCTTGTGCACTAAAATTAAGAATGAATTGATTAAAGTAACCAGTGTAAATAAGAAGGAAAGGAAATAAACAACAAAATATTTCGCTGCCCTGCTAACAGCTCTCCATTAAAAACGGCGCACAGAAAAACACAGGCAGAACGCACAGTACAACAGCGCCCATGTCCGCACTCTAAGTAGAAGAAAGGGCTCTTCTGAATGACTAGCATATTTTTAAAAAAAAATGGTAATTCTTAGGGTAAACACGCTGTATATAACTACAAAATTTAGTTTAAAAAACCTCCAAGACAATAAAACACCTACTCAAGGTTTCTTTAGTTGTTCGTGAATATTATGACGCCTTTCTTTCGCAGCAAAGGCGGTGCACCACGATGAATGCTGTAAAAGCCGGCTCGCCGCTGAAGGCTTGATATTGACCTTCACCTTGAATAAATAAATATACAAAACATATTTCCGTGGCTGGGAATCGAACGCGCGGCGGCTCGATCAGGTAAGCTTCCTTGGTCACGGCTTGAGAACACCATGACATCACAACAGCTAATCAAGCCTCGTGTCAAACTGCAAGACATACTCGTGCTGCGCATTTTACATCGTCTTTATCTTCTATCTTTTGCGCCAACAGATTAAATCAGCTTAACCTGGATCGCAGCGATACCGGAGCCTAATGTTGCCGCCAGACGCGCCGAGGAGCCAGCAAAACAACACCATTAGCCAATCAGGCTAAACGCATGATTTTGCACGGGCAGTCAGTGTAACTATCGTAAAAAACCATCACTTTCACTCCAATTTTGTAATTTAACGTAAAACCGTTCATATTGCGGTCTGTAATTTTTAATTAACAGCAATTTAACTTACAGGCCATTTGTAGGGACAGTTTTCTCCTGTAATCACAAACCTTCAATTCCAGCCTTTCTTATTGGGCAGAGACAGCCAGAACATAGCTTCCCCACGCCATCAGCTCCCAAGCGATGCAAATTCGGTGGTGGGCTGAGAATTTTAGGTCTCCTATTAATGTCGCACTTTAGTTTTATATAACCGCTTTTTTGAATTTGACTAGACCAGCATAACATCAGTAATATCTAGGTTTGTCATTTCTACGAAGGCTTGAAGTCCTAAAACCTCCAGTGTTTTTGTGTAAAAGACTACTTTTTTTTCTCTCATCGTGTTTTCCGTATCACACGCTGGTTAGGTTGCTCTAATTCTAACAATTACACTTTACATCCCGAACAACTTCACATATAAAGGTATGACAGAGATTTTTTTCCTCGGGACACACCCAGACAATTTTATTATCTGCACAAAGTTGTCAGCATCATCGCTGGATGCTTTGGAAGTGTTACTGAAGGCCAGTTAAAATGCTGTCAAGCCCTGCATTCTGTCAGACCAAAACTTATGTAATACCAGTTCGTGCGCTGCGCGGAGAAATAAAACTGTCCAGTCAGCCAAATTACGCTCGGTTCATTATTTCAACAATTCATTGCTTTTTTACAATGGTTGCCGTTTTGAGAAAGGAAGTGTTCAACTTTAACAAATTAGTATGGCATTCAGTCCCTCCACGAAGCGCTGACGCATGGTTTAACTGAGAATATCTTTGTATTATGTGCCCTAAGCACGTGTCAACAGAAGAAACGGACCATAAAAAAAATCTATTCGAACCAAAGGTCAAAGTGGAATGCGTTCACAAATATTTCGTATTTCTTTTGACTCAAAGTGCCCAGCAAAATTTTTGTTTCCCAATTCACAGATCATGCTATATAGATTCAGAAAAAAAAAGATCATTGAGGATTTCATTGACGTCAACAGGGTGCATTGCCTTTACGAATGTGTCATGTAGCTGGTAAAAAAATGTCTTGCATTGATTTTGGCACTGACATTTATTTTGGCAGCCTTGCCGAAGGTTCTTCGAAGAAGAGAAAGGTCAGCACCCTTTTTATGTCAAGAAAAACAAATAAAATGAACAGAATACAATTCACATTCAAGTTTCGAGTGCTACCTTGATTGGCCTAACAACGTTTTAATAAATGCTGTTTAACCTCAAGCCATGAATGCTGTCTGCCCAAGCCATCAGTGCAGTGGTGTGCTGCCACGTTGCCACAGTGCCCTTGTCGGGTGCAGATCGCATTTTGTTCGCATATAATCGATTTCCTCAAGTAATATGCCGTCGATAACTGCGTGCAGTAAAAGTTCTTGAGTACCGTAGAACTAAAAAAAGAAGATCGCGTATGTATCTTCCATCAAGAACTGGATAAAGTGCAATCACCCTCATTTCTCGAGCTTCATTGACCTTTGGGCGCTTTGTTTGGTCGCAATTTCGTGTCGACTGCCGGCGATATATCGGAAATCAGCTCATTTAAATGTGGTTTATTTCTAACCAGTATTGTAAGCAAGAGAAATTTACCGAACTACACTATAAAATATATTCAGCGGTATCAGGCAATATGGCTGCATCTACCAGCATATATAGCAAAATGATAGAAATGATAATAATCCATAACGTTCGTCCTAAAAGTGCGATCCCGCCATGAGTCAACACTATTGCGTTCAGCGAACAATACTACGTGCGCACCGCTCATGGCAAAAATGTACTTCAAAACTATCTGGCATAATTCCGTGGTGCTACTCCCTTCAAACTGCAACCTAATGTTTACCGCGAGCCACTCACCCATACCTACTGCGCAGAGGCTCTTCCCGCAGGTATTCTGAGGGCGGAATCACTCAAGTAAAATAATTTGTTGTAAAGCAATAAATTATTTTTTACGGAACTGTTTATCTGCTACTGAATAATAGATGTCGGCTGCTGCTCTCAATTTATGGTTTCAAGTCTGTTTTTGCAGCATTGTTAAAGGATACAAATAAATATTTTTCTCTGAATTAAAGCGGTGTTCTTGTTGTTTTTATGTTGCACTACAAAGTATATTGTGGTATAATTTCTTTACGATACGTTCCTTACAACTTAGATTTCAGGTAGGTTGTACTAGGTCTGAAGGGTGAAAAATATTCGAAACAGCAACATTTTTTTTTTTTGAGATTTCGGGACCACACCTGCTAGTCAATGCCGACAACGGCGTGTTTTGCTTCTGATGAGCCATTGCTTTCGCATTACAACCGCGAAACAGCCGCTTTCTTGGGGTACAGTAACAACTGAGTATATATAAACAAACCTGCTAAAATTCTGGACATGAAAATTTCGTGCGGCAGCCGCACGAAGTTGTCCCATTTAACACCATGAAAAGTTTTAATTGCTTTTATTTTATTAGCAAGAAAAGCACCTTATTCCTTGCTCTCGCTAGTGTGCCAGACTGGGCGTACCAAATTACGCCGCCGAGTCACCGCTACTAATGTGCCTCGTGGCAAAGCGTGCATACAGCTGGTATCGCATTTGATTACCCTGAAAGCTAACGTGCTTACGCGATCTTCTACATCAAAGAACTCAATGAACAGAAAAAAAAATTGGCAGACGGTCACATAGTATGACGCGATTAACTGTTGAAGCAGAAAGCGCTTTTAGGATTATGATTTTCTTTTCAAAGGCAAGCTTTTCGACTTGATAGCTTTTCCAGTTTGCCAGATTCCAGTGCCAGAAAGTTGCGCCAATTAATCTCCTATTTCTTTGGCTGCATTTAAGGCTCTTATGAGTCTTTGCGCTGCGTTCGCTGCTTTTACTCCGTGTTTAGAATCTTAGAATTTAGGGCTCACTTGCAATATTTTATGCTTTCACGTTTATTGAATTTTACATATTTCGCCTCACAAATTCTTTACACATTAATGAACCCTCGCGTCGCCTCTCTTTCGAGGCATTTTTCTTCTTCGTCAAACTCATGATCGCTTTTGAGCGCCTCTCCGCCTCTGCCGATGCTGTTTCTCTCTCTCTTCTCGTCCGGAGGCGGTTGTCGCGCTCGGGCCGCTGGATGTGCCGTAGACTTCACTCCAGAGTCAAGAAGAGACAAGGCTGGCATTCTCGCTTAAAGCCATTCATACTGCTTGCGCAGTTAAAACACCACTTTGTGAAAGGACAGGAAATTCTTGATCACCAGTGGACTTCTATCCGAACTTTTTTGCCTATCTCTTTCGATGCGCTCCTCCAATGCTGGTTATACTTACCCAAAAGCATTTAATTTTCTTCCTGAATTACTGAATGCGCGGCCGTTTGGATGGTTGAAAGCCGACCAGCTGCATAAACCGTGGCATTCAAAAAAACTCCTCTGCCAGAACCCGGGAAGAGTCGTTGCTTGTTGTCGTGCGCAGCGGCCACCCGAAGCAGCCATTCCTAACGAGAATTGCCTAAAAAACTGCCACAATGACATGAAAAGAGGGTCCTTTCGACCTGAAAGCAGTATGCGCCTTCATGACGCACAAGTCAAGAGTCAGTTTTAGTTTGCGTTCAGTAATGGTTTGTCACGAGAGTCGTCATTGAAGTGTTCTTCGGAACCACAGTGGCGGCACCGCACTCAAACCGGCAGTGCTAGCCGTGGAACGCACGCGAACTGGAAATCCAAGACGCCGCATCGGGGCACACAACCATGGGGTGAAGTGAACGTTTTTGCATATGCATAACGTTATATTAAACCACGAATGCACTAAATAAAAGGCTAAGGGCTCGTTATAATAAACCACGAATGCTGTAAATTATACCTAAGGGTGCGTTTTGTCTGTAGACGCAACATGGCATACAAGCCGGGTGATCGCTTGGGGGTGCGCGAACCCATTCGCCGCCGTGGATTGAGTGAAAAGCTTTGCGCCACTATTTCTTCCCGTACTAGATGATTAGTCGACTAGGTCAAGTGGACTGTTTTTTTCAGATGGAATCACAGAATCTCAGCGAAGACCCGCAGGACTATAAGTGGCGCGCGTCTGGGCCTAAAGCCATATTACACGCTCGAATCGAAGGTCTGTGTCTGCGGTGTGTTTTTTGCATCATCCATGTTTATTTCTGGTCCCCATTAATTTTGTTTTAAACCATCATGCTGATAGTTGTTTAAGGGGACTAATTCCGCGTAGGCTTGTAAAGTTTGTTCATTCAGCGGTCTTTGTGACCGAAGATGCAGCCAACTTCTATGGAATGTTTCCAGCCACGAGTACCCGCTTTCACACTTTTTCGAGATGGCGATGATTACTTTTCATGCTTGAACTCGAAAGTTATTTGGCTTCTCTAATTTGAGAACGGGCGGAAGGGGCCGTGATTTCGTTGTCCATGACAGCAGAGCAAGCCGTTTGCTATAGCCGCCGCCGAATTCTTCAGTTATCTATGCCACACATTTTGACGCTTTTATTTCAGTCGTTATTCAAAAATTCGTATATAGGGGCCTAAATAAGTGATTAAAATCCGTTCTTATTCAGCGCTCTTCTTCTACTATGGCAAACGAATAATCAAAGTTGTTTTTGTGGGCAAAATCTCGCGCGGCAACCTCTTCTGCTGCCGAAGCTTTCCCACGTGAGAATAAGCTCAAAGCTACAGAATATTAGTTCTGAAGCAAAATAACGGAGCCCTTACAGATCTCCAGCCAGCCCTAGGTTTCCAACTTGCATACGTTTTAACTTCATTTCAATATTTCGACTTATTTGTAAGCAGTCGATAACTTGCATTAATATAGTAAAGAGCAGCAGGATCAAAGCGTTTAAATCTCCTAGAGCAATAGCAATGTCCCTGCAAAGCTGCATCAGATAACATAGACGCTTGATATTAAAGCGAATTATTGCACTATTTACTAAATTACATCCACTGCCAGTATCTCCCTTCAACGTCATGCAACCAGAATTATTTATTCCGGTAAATATACAATTCCAGAAGTGATCAACAGCACGACCGTGTTATAGGTCACAATGACGTGTTAGTCCGACTCGTCGGAAGATGTTCTGCTTCTGCTTCTGATGTCCCTTCAGATTATGGGACTTCGGTACACTAACACGATAACGAGGATAAGTGTCAATCAGCGTTTTGGTTTGGTAATTTATTAAAAGGTTTTCAGACAACATAGTTCTGTTCTGAAGCGCTGAAAAGATGGCGAGTTAATTCAGGTCGTTCAGCGCGAAACTAGCATGCTTCTCCCTGTGGGTCCTCAAGAGCGCCGGCTCTCCTTAGAAGCAGCACGCCCCCACAAGTGAATGGGTGCACCTCGGCGTGTCGGTTTTTGCGGCTAAGTCTGTCGCCATACCCAGCGCATCGAGCTCGCCCCCCCCCCCCCCCCCCCCCCCCCTCCGATGGACGCCGCTGACGGGACGCCTCGGTAATTTACCTCGGTGTGGACATCGACCAAAGCCTTCTTCGCTGCCCCGCCGCAGTTGTGGTCTGCCTGCATGCACATGCCGACGACCACCGCCGCCGCACACAAAACCTAACCGCTCTATGCCAGCGCATCCCTCAGCATGATGTTCTGCGTCTTTGCACCGCCGCAACTTTTGGGGCAGCTCTCTACTCGCTGCAGCTAGATCTGGTCCAATAGTCAAGGCTCAGGTGCAGCACCACGGAGCCCAGCGCGTGTGCCTCAACCTGCAAAAGAACTCGAAGTGTGCTTCGACGCTTTGACAGAGGTGAGCACGTGGCCACGTGGTGGCCGCTGAACTACAGCGACATGCTCCATGGCTCGCCAGACGGCGGCCTGATGCTTGGGAGCAGCGCTGCTGGATTGCGAGCGTCTAATCAATGCCACCTTCCTCTCGCATCTGCTCACCCTAGCCTGCTGCTTTGGAGGTTCAGCAAGACGTCGCCGCTATCACGGGAAATCATAGTGTAGAGCTCTGCATTTTCCCGCGATGCCGACGTTGTCTCGGTTCGCCGCACCTTGCTTGAGCCGTCTTAACGAATAACCCCGAGATAACCTCATCATGTGCAGTGACGACTTCGAAGTGCCCGAGAGCACCTCGGTATAGCAGGGACGGCCGCAATCTCCGCACCGTGCCTGCACAGCCGAGAGCTAGTAACCTAACTGGGCTCACTCAGCACGTCGAACATATTGAGCACTCGACTGCTGTTTTACCTACCGTTGAATCTTTCTCCACCTCCGGCCAGCTGTTTCCTGCTGTGCGCCTCACGCGCCGCCCTCAGCGAACTGATCAACAGTACGCGCCCTTCAGCGCATTTTTGTAAAATGCGCGCGCACCTAGAGGGCCTGGCGCTGCGAAGTTGGTCCATTCGCGAACCAACATACTGCAAAAACTAACATACTAAGGTACGAATGGAAAGAAGCGGCACAAATAGTCGGCTCGACGTGGTACAAGAACCAGCTGCTTCCGTAGAAGTCACTCACTCCAAGCAGTGATTCCACCTTCGAAGACACCGCTTCCATCTCCTGTCTTCCTCCTGTTAAGTTGCGCCAAGTCGTTCATGTAGTGCATCCCGAAGGCTCGTGCTGGCCGCCAGCAACGCCTCTGCGCCCGAGCAGCGCTGCTGGCGGAGTCCCACCGCTCGGTGCATTCGCCTCGCATTTGCAGTCTTGGCCGTAGCGACCACTTACGTATTATGCGAGCAGCAGTTCTCTCATGCAGAGTTGCGCAGCACTCACACTGGCCTAGAAGACAGGGGAGTAGCACGAACAGTTTAAATGTTCAAAAAGTGCGGCAGGGTCCAACATGTTTTATATAAATCTACCGATGTCCTTTCTTACTGTCTCATTCCCTTTTCTTTCACCTGCCTCTGCATTGTACTTCCGCTCCTGCTGGACACAGCTCAGGTGCTTCACGATTCGACAGAGGATACACCGGTCAACACAAATAGTTTCCTTGCCTTTTATGTTTTGCTTTTAAATAGATTCATAAGAAAAAATGCAGTACTGTCTCAACTCTCCAGGTTGCAGCTAATGGATTATAATTAATGAATGTCACAGTGTGCTGAATCAAAGCACTGAACAACATTCAGTAGCGGTGGACGAGAGCAGCGCTGTGAACTGTGGGGGACCTGAACTGTACAGATTCACAAATTAACTGGAAGCTCGTTCTGTGCCAAGAAAACAGTTTCTAGGAGCATCACTGCTCCAGATTTGTTATTACGATAGATGGCAGTTTAAGAATGTGCGGTTTGATTCGTAAATATAACCTGGCAGGTGCCACACATTGCACAGTTACCACTCCTGGTGTAACCATTTTGCACATTTTACAGCTCTTGTTTTGGCCGTGCTCACTACGCGATGATACAGAGAGCAGGGCTAACTGCAATCCTGCGAAAATATGGAAACAAGTCAACACCCTAACGGGAAAAAGCCTAAAATCCACTTCAGTAGAACAGATAACAGTAAACGACCATGTTCTCAGTGGAAGAGAGTTAGCTGATGAAATCAACAAGTATCTTATTAATAAAGCAGTGTACCTTCAATCCCCAGCCGAACCCAGAACCCAGGCAGGATCACAAACAAACTCTATAGTTCTAAGTGCCGTTACACCGTCGGAAATCGACAAACTGATAAAGCAATTAAAGCCAAACGCGGCCTGTGGTTATGACGACATCAAGGCCTCAACTGTTAAGTATGTAGCTTCTGAAATAAGTCATCTATTATCACATTTAATTAACATATCTCTGTTGACTGGAACCTTTCCCGACCTGCTTAAAATAGCTAAAGTGATACCTGTACACAAGGGAGGTACGCGAAATGATTTTGGTAATTATAGACCAATTTCAGTCTTGCCGGTTTTTTCGAAGGTGTATGAAAAGGCTATAAATAATCGCTTGACCATGTTCATGCTAAAGTACAATATAATCTCACCATCTCAATTCCGGTTTCAAAAAAACAAGACACCCAAAAAGGCCTTGCTCAAAGTAAAAACATTAATTATAAAAAATTTTGAAGCAAAACTATATACGCTTGGAATTTTTCTTGATCTACGAAAGGCCTTTGATTCTGTTAACCATGAAATATTGCTCTACAAGCTTCATGTGTGTGGAATTAGAGGCGTTGCTTCAGACCTCATTAAAAGCTATTTATCATTAAGATACCAGTTCATAAACTTGAAAGGAGAGCGCTCTCAAAACCTAGAAATAAAACTAGGGGTACCCCAAGGTTCCATATTAGGTCCCACACTTTTCTTGATATATATAAATGATATTACGGAAGTTAAGTATACGCCTGACATAACTCTCTTTGCTGACGACACTAGTTTATTTTTCACAGGTAAATGTACAAAGGATGTAGAAAAAGCGGCTAATCTTTATCTCTCTCAGCTGTCTACTTGGCTACAGGACAACTGCCTGCAACTGAATACGCACAAAACGAAGTTTATACTTTTCAAGCCCGTTAACAAACCTACTAAAGAAAGCATTACTCTTAATTTCAGACTAGAACGCATTGAACAGGTACCAACACAGAAATTTTTAGGTGTCTGGTTTAGTGAGGATTTATCTTGGACCCCACATATCAATCACCTATTAACAGATCTCTCTCGCGCTGTGGGCTGTATGAGTCGTATAGCTCCACTTATCCCTCTTTGGCTGAAAAAAACTCTATACTACACTTTATTTTACTCACGTCTACTCTATGCAATATTAGTATGGGGCACTACGACGAAAGGAAATTATGATAGGTTGCTCGTGCTGCAAAAACGCGTTCTACGCCTCTTTGAAAATTATAAAGGCAGAATAAGTGACTTACCAACCCAACCACTATTCTTAAGACACGATATGTTACCGGCCAATAAAGTATATTACTCTAAACTGATGCAATTAATCCACAATGAAAAGCTTTACACTACACTTTCAGGTAGGTCGCCACACTCATATACACACAACTTCCGAACTCATATACATACAACTAAAAGAATTAGAACTAATTATGGTAAACAGGATATTGATTATCAAGTAATAAAGATACTTAACCGCCATGGACGCTACATTGATTTTACGCTAGCATTTAAGTCATTCAAATCAACATATAAAGAATTTTTACAGATCACTGAAGATAATTTATACATATAGGTACCCGTAAGGCATATGCAAACCTTTGGTTTTTGTAAATTTTCCCCGGTTTTCTGTCAGTGTCATCCATCACGAATGCTAATTCATGTCTTCACTAAAATGTGTTGTCGCGAAACCTAAGTTTTTTGTGTTGCTTCACCGCGGAAGTTTGTTTATTCTATAGCCATCATTCTGTGTTTATATGTATTCTATTTTTCTTCTGTCATTATGTATACCGTTTCAACAGAAGGAAAACCTGTATATTTATTGAAGCTGCCCACTGCTAATTTCAGACGGGAGACGAGGCCTTGTCAGGCTCCATGCCTTTTGCCTTGTCTTCCACTTTCAGTTGAAAGAAAATAAAATGTTTCTCTCTCTCTCTCTCTGCATGTGCAATTGAATAAATCAGAGAGAAAGACTACAGCTTTTTCAGAAACGGAGCAGTTAGTTCAGAAGCTTGAAGAGCACGTGCGCAAGTCTGATGGACAATAATGCTGCCTTCGTAACACTTATTTCTTTGCTGTCAAATTCTCTTTTTTCATGCGCTCCTCCTCCATAGTGCCCTCTCCTTTCTCCAACTTCGCTAGCGACAAATGCAATGTTTAGCGCTTCCTTTTAATGTCATAGCATTTAGGTTGTCGCCTTGCAAAAGCCACCCGGTTACAGCGGAACGAAATTCTCTGACTGGTTCAGAGGGTTGTGATACCATTAGTACCGGCAATTCCGAAGATCAGAGAACTAGAACGTTCGAGTAGCTTTCACTTGATTATCATAAGGAATTATACTAAACCGACCCGCTATTCCACTTCACCCTTACGCCATAGTATTCTACTCAACAATCCCGTTTATTCCAGATTATTAAGGCAAAAGGCTTTAATCGCTCGTAATCGCGGCCATGACTCTGTCCGTCCGTCCATTACATCAAAAGTGAATGTCATAACTAGTAATTCCTAGGCACAAGTCATGACTAACTAGTCTTTAACCAGAGAAGAATCCTAAAATTTTGTGCATGGCGAGAATCGAACCACCATCCTTCCGTTTCATAGCCGAGCGTGGTAACTACTATGCTGGCCGACTTCCTGCCAACGCATATTCAGTTCTCCTTGTTTAGCGTAAGGACACTGGAGAGCGTTGCGGGAAAAGCTTTCGCCGCATCAAAGTGCCCCTCGAAATTTTCTCCCCGGTAACACCGATTCCATATCAGCCATATCTATATCATCCAGCATCACAACCGATATCAAAGCCCCAAGCATTCAGTAGCAAATTACGGACGGAATGAGCCGTGAAATGAGTTAAATAGGTTAGTCATATCACTGCAGCTCTAGATAAGGGTGCTTTAGGCTAGTTTCTACACAAAGATGTCGAAAGAAACCCAGACGCATCGACTGAGAGATGGATAGAATGGTGAAGTGTGGCCGTATCATATAGTACCGCAGTATAGTTTGGTGTGGTATGATGTGGTAATGAGGATATGACAGGCTGCGGTACGGTAGGGTATCGTATGGTGCATAGGGCTCAAAGCCCAAAGCAGCATATATGGGCTACGAGGGACAAAGTTTTAGAACTTTCGTGAATACTTTCAACCAGTGAGGGTTCCTGAACGTGCACTAACAAAACACAGAACGAGTATTTTAGCAAGAGAGCGTTAAGGAACTCGTGTCGCAGAAAATCCGGCGTCGTCGTCGGCATCGGTGGTATCGTTGACCAGGAGCGAGAAATTCGCAGAACCCCCTGGAAGAAGCAACCTAGCAGGCAGAGAGGCCACCAGGTTAACTGACCTTGTAACGTCATCACTACACCCCCATCGGGTTGTGAACACACTGCGCACCCTAGCAGGTGCAGTTCAATTAGTGAATGGTCGCGAGAGGTCGCTCGGGAAGAGCAAGCAACCTGGGTCGCACAAGCCCCACCGGTGGCAGCACCTGCCATCGCTAGTCACTCGCGCATCGCTTAAATACTGCACCACTGCGCCAGCAGTAGTATGAGGAGTCCTAAGAGTATCTGAATATAAAGGCGAGAATGAAAAATTCCGCATTTATGGGTGTTATGCCATTCAAGCTGTCGCGTCATACCCTTAAGCTGTCGCGTCAAGCGTCATACCCTTAAGGGGTATGACGCGGCAGCTTGCAGCAAAGGTATGGGTCCCCTCCAAGTTATTTTAACGACTGAAGGGTACTTACAAAAAGAGAAAACAAATACTCAGTCCGCCAAGCATCAAAGATATGATTAAAAAGTTTGGTGTGTAATGAGGACGGCAGAAAGTTAGGTGGGCGGATGAGATTAAGAAGTTTGCGGGAATACAGTGGCGGCAACTGACAAAGGACAGGGTTAATTGGAGAGACATGGGAGAGGCCTTTGCCCTGCAGTGGGTGTAGTCAGGCTGATGATGATGGTGAAGATGATGATGATGAAATTATTTCTTCCTGGAAGTGGTCAGAATGATGACGGCAAAAGTAGAAGAGAAGGGCGTTACGCGTGAAGTGCTTGTAGAACGCCGTGCCTCATCGGCTCAGGCGTGAAGCTTGAAGTGATATGACGTTTATGAAGGAGGTTGAGTTCACGGCTGGTTAAGGCAGGCATTACGACCTCTTGCCTATCAGCGTTCCTGTCGGAATCTTGCTCCCACAAGGTTCAGGCGAACTTCCTAACACAAGTGCAGAAGCTAAAATAGCCTACATTTTTGCATGAGACTCAGGCCTGCGCAGTTTTGTTGAGTTTTGTTGAGCAAAAAATCATTTGAGCTCTCATTCCCGGCGAACTCGGCAATGCGTGATGCGCGGCAAGCCTTGAAGCTAAACACAAGGTGGGACATGAAGTCGAGTCTTTGTAAAATATCCAGAGGGTCTGTGCCTGAGTGGAATAAAGAAAGAAAAACTATGATACCCAGACCCCGAGTCTAATACGAGGCCGCGTCGGCGGGGCCAGCAATGCTCTATTTCTCATCCCTTACACAAGGGTTCTGAAACACGTGACCCGCAGAACTGTGGCTTGCAATTCAAAGCCCTTCAAGACTTGTCTTTTATTCCGAAATCTCGTGCCAGCTCCAAGAGTAAGCTTCACCCCCTGTACGTCCGCAAGCGGAGCTCAATTTTTGTAAGAGAAAAGTGGAAGGGCACTTTAATCCGCACTACCTTCACAAGACGTCATCTTCCTTCAATAGTGCGTAAGGGCCGAGGCGTCGGACAACCCTCTCTCATTGTCTCTCCTCTACAGGCCTAAACCGAATGTCGAAACAACTTCCCATGGCCCGGGGATTAAGGCCCACTTCATTCCCTTCCGTGCGCAGCCTTTACTGAACCCCGCAAACAGAAGCCCGCGAGGGTACAATTTCCACCCCGTATTGGAAATCAGTCGTGCGGAAATTGAAACGCTATAACTTCCTACCTTTGGCTGAATTCCAGACTCATCATCATCAGCTTGATTACCCCCAATGCAAGGCAAAGGCGTTTCCCATGTCACTCTAACTAAGCCTGCCCTTGCCAGCTGCGCCCCCCATATCCCCAGATACTTCGTAATTTCGTCCGCCAGCCTATCTTTCGGTAGCGCTTGATACCCTTGGCTTCTCTTTGAATCCACTCTGTTACCCTTAAGGAGCAGCGGTTATCTTTCCTTGGCATTACATGCCTGCCCAAGCACATTTCTTCCTCTTGATCCCGTCTAGGAAGTCTGTAACCCGCCTTTGTTCCCTCACCCAGTCTTCCCGATTCGAGTCTCTTAACGCTACACCTATCACATTTCTTTCCATAGCTCGCTTCGTTGTCCTTAACTTAAGCTGAACCCTCTTTGTTAGCCTCCACGTTTCTACCTCATAGGTGAGTATCAGTAAGATACATATACTTTTTCCCTTGAGAGATATTGGTAAACTGCATTCATAATCTGAGAGAACGTGCAATATGCGCTGCACCCGATTCTTATTCTTGTTATTTCCCTCAACATCCAGATTAGCGGGGACCACCTGCCCTAAGTAGATATATTTCCTCACTACATTTCAGCACTTCGTTACCAGCTTCTCTTCTCTTGATAGACTGTTGATCATTTATTTGGTTTTCTTCATGCTAATTTTATATAGCCACTGTTCTGCTCTGCCTGTCCAGCTCATTCATTCTGTTTTGCAGTTCATGTCCTGAGTGACTAATCAAGGCAAAGACACCAACGAATCCCAGATTACTTAGGTATGCTCCATTAAGTCTTGCCCCAATTGTTACCGATTCAGGCCTCGGAATACCTCCTGTAAACAGGCGGTGGTTAGAAATGGCGAGGTTGTGTTGCCCGCCTGATAGCCTTCCTTTTGGAATTATTTTGCTGACTTTATGGAGCACTATGGTAGCAGTGCAGTCTTTATCGATACCTTCCACTGTTTTCACATGACGCTGTTCCACACCCTGAATCTGCAATGCCTGCATGAAAGCTGAGGTTTCCAGTCAGTCAAATGCTTTCTCGTGATGAACGAAGGCTATATACAGGGGTTGGTTATATTCTGCCTACTTCCGTATCACCTGACTGATAGTGGGAATATGGCCTATTGTCGAGTACCCTTCACGAAAGCCTGCCTGACCATTTGGTTGATAAAGTCTAATGCTGGCCTAACTCTATTAACGATTACCTTAGTGAATGCCTTGTAAGAAACGGACAGTAAGCTGATTGGTCTGTAATTTTTCATGTCCTGGACATCTCCTTTCTTAAGATTTAAGATAATATTAGTGTTGCTCCAAGCTTGCCATACGCGCGAGGTCCCAAGGCATTGCGTATACAGGGTGGCTAGTTTTTCTAGCAATATCTTCCCTCCGTCCGTCAACAAACCTGCAGTTACCTGATCCTCCCCAGCTGCTTTCCAGTTTTCCATTGCTCCTAAAGCTTTCTTTATTTCCTCTTTCTTTACTGGCGGGATGTCCCATTGCTGTGCACTACTGTATCTCTCATTAATGTTCTGGCTGCCTTTGCTGCTGTAGAGATTTCTGTTGAACTCTTTGGCTATTTTAACTATCTTCTCCATATTGCTAATGACATGGCCATCCTTGTCTCTAAACGCATACATATGGTTTTTTTCTATGCGTAGTTTCCTCTTCACAACTTTTAGGCTACCTCTGTTCTTTTGGGCGTGCTCTATTCATTCCATAATGCCGCAACGCATTACTGGCGCCGCCTAGTAGTCGCGCTCAGGAGGCTGGCGCGCGCTCTTCTTCGCCCGTGAGCTCGCTCGCTAGTCGGTTAGCCGGCCGGGCCGTTTCCGCTGGCGCTTGGACGTTGTGGCAAATACAAACCTGCCTACCTGCTCCTGTGACATTTTGGTGGAGGTGCTGGGTACATCCCATGTCCAAAGAGCTTTTGGGTGCCTCCGAAGCCCCGCTACACACCGTGGACACACCTGTGCACAAGGCCAGCCGCCGCTTGAGAGGCTTAGCTCCCGAGTGTGGTCCCCTTCTTTCCTTACCTCGAACCATGACGACTACAGAGGCAAGCCAGCCCGTTCACCTTCCAGTGAGTGCCCAGCCGCTGTTCTTCCATGCTCCGCGTATGCCCACGCCGTTCCATGGCGACAAATTTGAGGATGTTGAGGACTGGTTGACCAACTACGACCGGGTCGCTGCGTTTAATGCTTGGGACGAGGAGCGAAAGTTGCGGAACATTTATTTTTCAGTTGAAGACGCCGCCAAGATGTGGTTCGAAAACCACGAGGCTACCATCACCACCTGGCAAGATTGCCGGCAAAAGCTGCTCAGCACATTCGGCAACGACGCAAGAAAAGAGATGGCTGAACTGGCTCTAAAGTCCCGAGCGCAGCGGCCCAATGAGAGCGTCGCCATGTTTGTAGAAAAAATGACTCGGTTTTTCAACCGCGCGGATCCGTCCATGTCGGAGGCAAAGAAGGTGCGCCATCTTATGCGTGGCGTTAAAGAACAGATCTTCGTCGGCCTTGTACGTGACCCTCCATGTACTGTGGCTGATTTTAACAGGGAGGCGACAAGTATGGAGCGTGCCCTACAACAGCGATTCGTACAATTTGATCGTTCTGCGAACATCACTGCTGTGGACTTCCGCTTGCCGATGAACGACAACGAGAGTGGCGCCCTTCGCGAGCTTGTCCGAAGCATCGTACGTGAAGAACTTCAAAAGCTGCCCTTTCTCGAGCAACACCCGCGTGTTGGAGGCATCTCGGATGTTATACGTGAAGAGCTCCGGCAAGCAGTGCCATCAATGCCATGCCCCCAGCCGCCTGCGCCGCACGTCATGTCCTACAGCGACGTGTTGCGTACCCCTGCGCCAGCACCGCCGGCACCCTACAGGCCCGCTCCTCTCGTCCGTCCTGCACCCCGACATCCAGCTCCGGCTGATGCGCCCGACACTCGACCGCCCGTTCGCAAAGCACACGTGTGGCGTACGCCGAACAATCTACCTCTGTGCTTCCACTGCGGCGAAGCCGGACACGTACTGCGCCACTGTCCATACCGTCAGATGGGCTTGCGCGGATTCTCACCGGATGCCCCTCGGCCGCGCTATGGTGAACGACCTCGGGACATCGACCAGTACCTCAGCGCCAACGTCCCACCAGCGTCCCCACCGGGACGCCAGTCCAGGTCGCCATTGCCGCGACAGTTTTCCCCCAAACGGCGTACTTCCTTCAGGCAGTCCCCAAGTCCGCGCCGGGAAAACTGAGGACGGCGACTCTCGGAGGTAGAGCCGCCGTCGATGAGCACTGCGACCAACATCCTCCATTCGCCGATTCGATCAAACATTCCGACCTCCAACCCCCCGCATCGACCAGCAGTCCGACCACTTTCCGACGATCGCCGCAGTTGTCCTCCGACGCCCCCAATCGACGCACCGAACGACCAACGAGTCCGACGACCTCCCGACGATCACAGAAGCTAACCTTCGACGCCGCGCTTCGACGCACTGAACGACCCGTCAGTCCGACGATCCGTGATACGGCGCACTTCGTCGACGGTGAGCTTATTTCCGCTGAGATACCGATCGCCGTTGACAACCACCATACGACTGCCCTTGTAGATACCGGCGCTGATTTTTGCGTTATGAGTCGTAGCCTTGCTACAATCCTACGGAAAGTTCTGACTCCTTGGCACGGCGCGCCGATAAGGACAGCCGGAGGGCATGTGCTGACGCCGCTAGGAGTGTGCTCCGCCCGAGTCGAGATTCGCCACGTAACTTTCTCTTGTTGCTTTGCTGTGCTGGCGGAGTGCTCCAAGGACCTGATCCTCGGTCTTTATTTTCTTCGAGAAAACGGCGCAATCATCGACCTCCGTGACCTCATGGTGACTTTTTCGACCCAGCGCGCAGTTTCCGACGAATACACAGCAGACAGGCCAGTTCTCCGGGTATGCGATGATTATGTCACACTACCTCCACGCACCAGCATGTTTGTTACAGTGCACTGCGACAACCCTCCGAGTGTGTACTAAGGAACGCGAGGCTATTCGGGCGCAAGTTGATGAAATGCTTCGCGATGATGTGATCCAACCGTCCACAAGCCCATGGGCCTCGCCTGTTGTGCTGGTCGCTAAAAAGGATGGAACACTCAGATTCTGCGTCGACTACAGGAGGCTCAACAAAATTACAAAAAAAGACGTCTACCCACTGCCTCGAATCGACGACTCGTTCGACCGACTCCGCCATGCCCGATACTTTTCATCGCTCGATCTACGCAGTGGCTATTGGCAGATCGAAGTCGATGAACGTGATCGTGAAAACACGGTGTTCATTACTCCTGACGGCCTCTACGAATTTAAGGTGCTTCCCTTTGGTTTGTGCTCCGCCCCCGCGACCTTCCAAAGAATGATGGACACTGTCCTAGCCGGCCTCAAATGGCAGACGTGCCTCGTCTACCTTGACGACGTCGTCATTTTCTGTGCGACTTACGACGAGCATCTCCAGCGCTTGACGGCCGTCCTAAATGCCATCCGCGCGGCCGGCCTCTCACTAAAACCGGAAAAATGCCACTTTGCATTCCAACAGCTGAAGTTTCTGGGCCATGTCGTCAGCGCTGAGGGTATTAGCCCTGATCCAGAGAAGACGGCTGCCGTAGCTGCTTTCCTGACTCCTACTGATAAAAGTTCTGTTCGACGGTTTTTGGGCCTCTGTGCATATTACAGACGGTTTGTCCATGACTTCTCCCGGATAGCCGAACCACTGACTCGTCTGACAAAGGATGACCAACCTTTCATCTGGGCCGACGAGCAGCAAAGGGCTTTCGAGGAGCTTCGAACACGCCTTCAAACAACGCCCATACTTGGCCACTTCGACGAGGAGGCGGATACAGCATTGCATACCGACGCCAGTAACGTTGGCCTCGGAGCAGTTCTCGTTCAGTGGCAAGATGGTGCTGAGTGGGTCATTGCTTACGCCAGTCGCACCCTCTCTCGTGCCGAAGAGAATTATTCTACTACCGAAAAGGAGTGCCTTGCAACTGTCTGGGCGGTGACAAAATTTCGGCCGTATTTGTGTGGTCGGCCGTTTAGAGTGGTCATTGATCACCACTCTCTCTGCTGGCTAGCCAACCTTAAATATCCTTCTGGCCGCTTAGCCCGCTGGAGTCTCCGCTTGCAGGAGTTCGACGTCACTATTGTGTACAAGTCCGGCAAGAAACACAGTGACGCTGACTGTCTATCCCGAGCCCCTATCCCGTGTTCTTCACCTGAAACAGATGACTCCGTTTTTCTCGGCGCTCTCACGACGCCTGATCTCGCTCAACAACAGCGAGATGACACCGAACTGCGGCCCCTCATCGATTACCTCGAGGGAACCGCCTCATCGCCACCTCGCCTTTTTACGCGTGGCCTGTCGTCGTTCTGCTTGCGGGACGGCGTCCTTTACAAGAAAAACTACGCTTCCACAGACATTCGGTACCTGCTGGTGGTCCCAACGCCGCTCCGTCCCGACGTTTTGCAGGCATGCCACGACGAGCTTTCTGCCGGACATCTTGGTTTCTCACGGACCTTGGCTCACGTACGACAAAAATACTACTGGCCCAAGCTTGCTGCTATTGTCCGGCGCTATGTTAAGACGGGCCGTGATTGCCAACGTCGGAAGACGCCGCCTGTCAAGCCGGCCGGTCTGCTGCAGCCTATTGGTCCTCCTCGAGTACCCTTTCACCAAGTCGGTATGGACTTGCTCGGGCCGTTTCCTACGTCATCTTTGGGCAACCGCTACATTATAGTCGCCACTGATTACCTCTCCCGTTATTGTGAAACCAAAGCTCTTCCCAGCGGCACTTCTACTGATATTGCGAACTTTTTCATCTTTAACCTAGTCCTCCGTCATGGTGCCCCTGCGGTCGTTTTAACTGACAGAGGCACTGCATTTACTTCAGCTCTCACCCACGAAGTTATGCGGCTCAGTGGCACTTGTCATCGCAGAACAACAGCTTACCATCCTCAGACGAATGGCCTTACTGAGCGACTCAATAAGACTATCGCCGATATGCTTTCAATGTACGTCGACGAAGACCATAAGAACTGGGACCAGGTACTACCGTATGCAACATTTGCGTATAATACCGCAGTCCAGGAAACGACCCGCTTCACCCCGTTTCGTTTGGTGTACGGTCGCGAAGCCGTTACCATGCTGGATGCAATGTTACTGCCCGATGTCGCCCTTCCATCAGTTGCCGGCGCTGCCCAATTCGTCCAGCACGCTGAGGCCGCCTGTCAGCTTGCTCGAACGAGACTCCGGACGCAGCAGGTTAAAGACGCTCAACGCTATAACCTTCGTCACAGGGAGGTAATTTACAACCCTGGCGATAAAGTCTGGGTGTGGGTTCCTGTTCGCCAGCGGGGTCGCTCCGAGAAGCTTCTGCGCCGCTACTTCGGCCCGTACGAAGTGCTGCGCAAACTCAGCGACGTCACCTACGAAGTGATTCCGCAAGGAACTGTTCGTACGCCCCGACGGCAAACACAGTCGGAAGTCGTACACGTTGCCCGGATGAAGCCCTTCCACGCCCGCTAGGTCAAGCCTACGGTTCTGCTTGACCTCGCCACGCAGCATCGGGACAATGCTTTTTCCACCGGGAGGGGCAATGCCGCAACGCATTACTGGCGCCGCCTAGTAGTCGCGCTCAGGAGGCTGGCGCGCGCTCTTCTTCGCCCGTGAGCTCGCTCGCTAGTCGGTTAGCCGGCCGGGCCGTTTCCGCTGGCGCTTGGACGTTGTGGCAAATACAAACCTGCCTACCTGCTTCTGTGACAATATTAAACTTCCTGATGTCGGCTACCTTGCGCTTATTTATTAATTTTTATTAATCTGCTTGTTCTATTCTGTATGCAGAGTTAGGCGCCGTCATGCTTTGGCGCTTCTTAATCAGATTTTCGGTCTTCTGCGATAGCTTGCCTGTTTCCGGTCGAACCATCCTGCCGCCAAGAGCGCACTCCGTAATGATCGCTGTGAGATTATCGTTCATTGTTTCAACATTAAGGTAGTCTTTCTCAGTTATAGTGGAATATCTGTTCTTTACAGGACTCCTGAATTGCTCTGCTTTCCTTCTTAGCGCTATCTGTTTAATGAGCTTCTTCTTCACTAGTTTCCTCCGTGCCCTCTCCAAATCTAAGCTAATACGGGTCCTTACCATTCTGAGATCGCTACTAAGGACCTTCTTCAAGACCTCCCCATACTCTACGGTGCCAGGGTGAGCGCATAGTATGAGGTCTATTTCATTATAGTCTCACAATTGTGGCTCTTCCACGTCCACTTCCTGTTTTCTCGTTTGCAGAAGGTGGTAGTCATGATCCGTAAATTATTTGTATCTGCGAACTTTACTAATAACTCTCCCCTTGTTATTCCTACACCCTATGCCACAGTCACCTACCGCCCCGTCTCCAGCCTCTTTCTTGCCTACCTTCGCATTGATGTCGCCCATCAGTACTGTTTGCTGTCATTTTAATTTGTTCATTGCCGATTCAGATGTCTTCATAGAAGCTTTTAGCGATCTGAACATAATGGAATGAGGTAGACGCGTAAAGCTTTCAGAGAGCTGGTCATCATTACTTGATGTAGATGCGCAGGCGTGCACCACCTGCAGCTTCTACCTCTTCATCATCATCATCATCAGGCTGACTACGCTCACTGCAGGGCAAACGCCTCTCCCATATCTCTCCAATTATCCCTCTCCTTTGCAAGCTGCGGCCACCATATCCTCGCAAAACTTATTAATCTCATGCGCCCACCTAACTTTCTGCCGAACCCTGCTACGTTTGCCTTCTCTTGGAATCCACTCCGTTAACCCTAAGAACCAGCGGTTATCTTGCATTCGCTTTACATCCCGTGTCCAAGCCCATTTTTTCCTCTTGATTTCAGCTAGGATATCATATACCCGCGTTTTTTCTCTCGCCCACTCCGCCCGCTTCCGATCTCTTAACGTTACACCTATTACTTTCCTTTCCATAGCTCGCTGCGTTGTCCTTAACTTAAGCTCAACCCTCTTTATTAGCTTCCACATTTATGCCCCATAGGGCAGAAACCTCTTATAAAGCCTATTTACGATAGGTGCCACCCTCTCATTAATCCTATAAAACGTCTCTACGTTGCCAGCTATCCTCATCAATCAGGAATTCCACCCCTAGCTCTCGCCTGTCCGCTAATCCACGACAGCACAGTACGTGCCTACCGTTTAGTACTGTATAGGCCTCGTCTGCCCTCCGAACCTCATTTAGCCCTATGACATCCCATTTAGTACCCGCTAATGCCTCCAACAGCACTGTTAAGCTAGCCTCACTGAATGAGGTTCTAGCGTTAAACATTGCCAGGTTGTGTTTCCAGTGGCGGAATGTGCGGAACCATGAGAATCTTTGCGTCTCCGCTGCTTCAAATGTGTGACGGCAGCCTAGGTCAGTTGCTCCACAGCCGGTGGGGAGTGAGGGCCGAGAGTTAATTGGTTTGTTCATAGAAGGTTGCGGCCAAGTACAGTGATGAGCAGCCTTGTCTAGAGCGCTTGAGCAGTGCGCACTTGGTAACAAAAACCGAAATTAGAGAGCAGCCCCTCATTACAGGGCAAAGTTTTCGTGCCTGTTTTGTTTACGAGGCTATATGGCGCTACTTCCGTGCAAGCGTTGCAGCTGGACCCTAGAGGCTGCCACAAAATCTGGATTTGTTTGCAAGGAAGTGCACCGCCCGAGCGCTCTAGACAAGACTGCTCACCACTGTACTACACCAGGGTGACCAACTACTGTTCTGGTGAAGGAATGCACTCTCGGTTCTGGTCTTCAAGATCAGGCCGCACCCCAGACCTGCTTATGCAATTCCATCGACACACGGAGATTTCTTTTGAAACCCTGTGGCGAATTGTGCAGCACCGGTATCCGAACCACCGTCGTCATGCACGCGAGGCAGATGCTCTACCTCTACGCCATCGTTCGCGACGATTTACCGGTATGGCATAAAAATAGAATATCAAGGCTCAGTGGGTATAGGAGTGAAAGGAACCACTTGGTTACCGCTTTTCACAAAAATGAACTGAACAAAAAGTTTCTTAATTTTCATTGCGGTGAAGTTTATGGCACCTTTTTTTGTGTTGTGTATGTTGTAGATGTACATTGAACATCTCCCAAAAGCTGCCGCTCTCATCTGTTCATCATGCGTTATGCATCATGCTTCTCGTTCTTGTCGCAGACAGGCGAATTTGCCAGATAGTATTAAGTAAAAATCAACGACACACATGTTCAAAACTTCATAGCCTTCCCTTCAGAAGACTGTGGACAAGATCAAGCTTTTCACTGAACCTGTATAGCCCTTTTCTATCAGGCTTCACAAAGCGCTCAGGCAACGCTTACCATGGAGTCTAGCGCAATGAAATCCTCAGCAGGTATGAGCCACAATGCATCTGGCTTGACTCTTTTTTTTCATACCAGGTGTTCGCAGTATACGACGAGCACGATGTAAGAAGAAAGGCTATCTGTACCATTTGCACGTTCACCAAATGCCATTCTCTACGTACGAAAATAAATTTCATCTTTTTCATGCGCCTATGCAGCACAGACATGCCTTTACCCGGGTGAAAGCAGGCGCTGTTCAATGAGGCCACCGAATATGCGTTCTTGAGAAAAAGTAGACATTCACTTTGAATTTCTCACAGCGTCCAGGAAGAGCAACTCTCGCTGCACGTGCACTCTTGCAGGAGGTTCTATGTGCATCCCCTGGACGCATCTTACAGCTGTCTGCCGATGCCCACAGGATAGATGAAGCGATAAAAAATTAAAAGCTTGACGTCAGGTTTCCCTCTATTAGCAGTATTCCTTTGTTCTGCTTACTGTCCGCTATCATCCGCGTTCCCGTTGTCGCGCTTGATCCCTGCATTCGCCGTTTACGACAGCAAAAAGAATTTCAAATTTTTGAGTTCATCAAAAAGCTAAATTCAGATTTAATCTATTTGCTGCGAGAAATATTTATCTCAGCTGACCATGAAACTCACCAGCATGGATGCATTCGCAAAAGCCTAGCAGATGTTATCTAGAAATGGTACCCATCATCGCTCAGTTGCCACCGTGCCCCCGTTGAGACATTGCTATGCCAAATAAATTTTTGTCAGAACCCTGGTGCAGCTAAGTCTTCACACATTCCATAATATTTGCGGGGCGTATATGAGTTAAGACATGCGTTTTGCAAAACGTTTAAAGCTGGAGTGAAAAAAGAAAAACTGAACGGCTAGTGACATAACAGTCTACAAATTTTCACTACCTCAGCTTCTTCAGCCATGCCTAATGTGCTGCGCGTTATTTTTTGGTAGACCGCACAGCTAAGTGGAAATACGAGAACAGTGATAACAATAGCAACAGGGATCACAGGGGGCTACGCATGTGAAAGTTCGTAGTATAAACGCAACAGAGTCAAGGAGCTCGCGTCGCCGAAGAGCGAGCGTCGCCGGCGTCTGTTGTCGGCGTCGTTGAGTGTGAGCGAAAAATCCACGCAAAATTACCACAGAAGCAACGTAGGGGGCAGGTGGGCCGTGTAAGAGACGTGACCTTGTGGCGTTATTACAACTTGCCCATGCGATTGTGAGTAAACTGCCCACCGTTGCAGGTGGCAGTTTAGTGTTCTTCGTAAGAGGTTG